>NW_026557632.1:0-172312 GCF_027574615.1 Eptesicus fuscus | reverse complement strand
AATCCTTGCTGATTGGCTATTACTGGCTATGGGTGGATCCCAAACCTAAAAAAAAGGGATTGCAAGGCCAGGGCAAAGGGAGTCCTCCCCCTTGAGTTGGGCTTCTGCCTGGCCCCCAATATTGCCAAATTATTATTTTCTAGTCTCTTTCATTTGTGTGAGGCCTCCACCAGAAACCGAACCATGAACCTGAACCCTGAAACACACGGGTCGTGAGGGAGACATTCGCAACTGGAGGCCAAACGTGGGACACTCGAAGCACTTGCTAACATGCACAGACCTACTAACCGATTGATGTCACAGCGAGTATTTGTGGCTGAAGAGATTTCACCTCTTAACACCGGGCTCACCTCAAGAGTGTGCATCAGTCACAACCCCTGTGTGCTCAGGGGAAATTTATTCTGTATTCTCTCTTGTTCTTGAGAACATTATGATTACTCTGAGCTCTTGGCAGTATCTGCATTCCTTTATCTCTGTCTAGGGAATACACCTGACGCAGGTTTCATTCAGAGCACCCACTCTCAGGTAAAAATTGCTACCTCTGTAAGGGACATTGTGGTTGTCACATTATGCTGTAATGAATTGTTTCAGGTTCTAATTCACTAACTTACAAACCACTTGCTGTCCTCTGTTCTGGTTTATGATCTTTCAGTAAAGGTGTTTTTTTCTTTTGTACCTTTAATTTGGGGGCTTATATTCACTACCTGGGATGACTAGAAAGGAAAGTTGTGATCTCTCAGCGTGGAGAGGTGAACAGATATGAATGGGTCCCAAACTTTCTGTGCTTTTGCAGGCACATAATAATGGCAGAAAATCACTGTTTGTCCCATATTAGCTTTTCTGAATTGCTGTCCAATGCCTTGAAAATTGTCTGCATGACTTTGTAGTTCTAATTTGCAGCCTGGTGCCTCTATTATTGCTGAAGTCAATGGTCACCCTGGAAAGGACGCCTTTGTTGTGTTTTTTGTGGACAAAATTATTTATAGTCTCTTGTCACAGTGTGTATTGCATAATTTTCAACAATGTTTCGGGGAATTCTTCCCCACATACTGGAAAGGAGCCATGTGACATGATGTATGAAATTTCATACCCTGGTGTCATCTTTGTATGACTCTGAGGTTTAAATGGAACCACCTCTAAGACATAATCACTTTACTCATAGTGAGTGGGGAAAATTGCATTAGATGAAAAGTGCCTCTTATGATTGTATTCCACAAATGACCAATGGTCTGTGGCTTTGTGATCTTTGCAGACAGACATTCTCAGGGCTTCCAAAACTTTCCTGTGGCTGAAGTCATTGGCAGAAAAAATAATCTCACAATTTTTTGGATTCCCCTGGACCATCTTGGGCATTCACCTCAAGGTTTCCTGATCAGCAAGATCTAAAAGCTAGAGGAAGGATAATCCTGTAGTCAATCCAAGGATGTGTCTTTATAACCAGTCAACATCCGTGTTGATTCCGATGGCAATAGTCTTCACTGTTTGTAATATTTGCTGCCAATGAGGCAAGGCTGGTCCTCCCAGGAAATTAGAAGAGAGATGGTAGAGCCCATATAGGGTTGTCATTGTAATTTTCTAGCAAGACAGAGATATCTAGGTCTTCATTTGGAAGCTCTTTTAAAGGCTTTATTTAGGTATATTTATAACTGACATGCAACAAAATACACTTTTCTAATGTCACCATTTGTTGAGCTTGGGCAAACGGATGAAACTGTGAAACCGTCTCATGTGGAATAAATGTATTTCTCACCCATATACAGTTTAGGGCAAAAGCAGAGTTACAGAAGTGAGTTTATAAAACAAAGAGCTTATTCTCTATTTTAAATAAGTATTTTATATATTTTAAAATATGTTCATTGATTTTTAAAAAAAGAAATGGAGAGAGAGAGAGAGAGGAATGGTGATATAAGAAACCTCAAATAGATGCCTCCTGTATGCCACCTACAGGGCATCCATCCAAGTATGTTCCCTTTCCTGGCATGGAATCAGTGACCTTTCATGGCAAGGGTTGTTGCCCAACCAACTTAAGTACAATGGCCAGGGAAGAGTTTATACTTCTATTATTATTTATTATTGAATTAATTTTCATACACTCTAAAGCTACATTACTCCACCCTATATTTTCCTCCGGCCTTTTATAATCTATCTTCTGCCTTCCTCACCGTAAATGCACTCATTGATTTTCCTTCCTTTACAAGATTAGTTCACATTTTTCATAAAATTTGAAACACTATAAGGTGTTCATTCTTTAACAAATATTGGTCTCTGTCATGCTACACAGTTATTTTGAGATTGAACACTAATGCTTATGTGAAATGTTATTTTTTATTGCTGAGTAGTATTATGTTCTGTGTATTATCACTTTATTGATCTTTCTATGGTTTTTGTTATTTCCTGATTTAGGTTATTATAAATAAATTTTCTGGAAATACTGTGTTCAGTTATTTATATAAATGTATGTTTTACTTATCTAAATGTTACAGTGTAGGTACGTGTTTTGCATATGACGATATGCAAAACTGTGATCTCAAATGCTCATTCCCTTTGCCTTCCAATACACACAAAATAATGAAAATTCTACTTTTTCTTTATCCCTGTAAACACATGCTATCTTTAATATTTTTAAATTGTAGGCCCAAAAATCAGTATAAACTTGTTGTTTTTTGTTAATGCATTTCCATAGGAAATTTTTAGGGTGAGCATTTCTTTATGCATTTATCTACTCTGTCTTTATCTCTTTTATTGAAATGTCTGGTCTGAAACTTTTGCAATTTTTAAAATGAATTCAGGATTTAATCAATAGGAGGACAGTTCTGAATCTAAGACATCTCTATTCACTTCACCTATTCCTTAAGGACTCAACTGATTTCTTTTCCTTTTGGAACTATATGTTTTGAATACTGGAAGGAAAATTGTTTTTCTCACATTTTATCTTATGCACAATTTAATGCCCACTTGAATGATACACTTTTAAGTTAAATTTATGTTGCTAACATTCTCCACCATTTATTTCAAGTCAAAATATTCAATAGTAAATTAAGTGAAGTTAAGATTTGTACTATTTGTCAATTTTCCTGGTGGTAAATACTCTCATCATGATCAATTTCAAAATGACAAAATGTTGGCACAGAGCATGAGCCTGCTAGGATATTTCAGTAGCCCATCATTATATTTTATTTCCAACATGCTGATGTGGTAGGTACAAATATACTTGAGAACATTCATAATAAAATAGTAAAATAATGGAAAGTGACAAGTTTTAATTATTTTTTAACTTTGATGTAGGTGTAATTGATTTAAAATATACATTCAAAAATATAATTTTATTGATTTCACTGAGGAAGGATATATATTTAGAGAGAAAGATGAATGATGAGAGAGAATCACTGATAGGCTGCCTTCTGCATGCTCCACAATATGAATCCAGCCCACCACCTGAGCATGTGTCCTGACCAGGAATTGATCAGTGACCTATAGGGTCATAGGTTAACACTCAACCACTGAACCACACTTCCCCGCCTCTCCTAAGATTTTCAGGGATCCCACGCAACCTGCAACCAGGGTAGCAATGAGCAGTGGCAGCTCATCCTGGCCTAACCCCTGAATCTGCGTTCAAGGCCTCATTTACTCTGAATGCCCCGGGAGCTAACAGCAGCCTCACTTTGGCTCATTTATTTCCCACAATGTTTCTAGAGAGTCCAAGGAGCCTGCTGTTTCCTGTTCTATCTCTTTGCTGTTTCCTGTGCTATCTTAAGGCCTACATTTTTTCATTATCCCCAGTTTCAATTAATGTACCCTCAAAATCTTCTGAACTCCTGCAGTGAAATATTTTTTCTTTCTTTCTTTTTTTTTTGAAATCTTTTCTAACATAAAGTAATGAACTCTAACACTACAGACAAAGGTGAGGTTGACCTGCTCCAGCTGCTTCCTGTTCCTAAACACAGTTATGCCTGGGACATCTTCTACAAAACAGACCAAGGCATTATTTTGCTTAGAGGACCTGGGAGAAAACGTGATGGTCTTCACTCAAATGGGTGTAGTTGAATCAAATCAATTTTAACACTCTTCTTTTTTTATTGATTTTTTTTTAGAGAGAGAGGGAGACAGAGAAACATCAATGATGAGAGAGAATCATTGATCAGCTCTCTCCTGCATGCCCCCTACAGGGATGGAGCTCTCCAACCTAGGCATGAGCCCTGACTTGGAATCCAACCAGAGATACCTTGTTTCATGGGTCCATGCCCAACCACTGAGCCATGCCATGTGGGCAAACTATCATTTTATTGTTGACTCTATTACAAATAGACCCAATTTCCCCCATCCTCATCCCCCTTTGCCTCCCTCTCCCCTGCCCCCACCATTTCTAGGCGGACATTATTGTCTATGTCCATGGACTATGCATATATGTATATACTCTTTTTTTTTTTTTTTGCTGCATTTCACTTTACTTTGCACAAAATGAATACAACCAATTGACTAAGCAGCTCCAGAACTGTTAGTGTTCATTAATCAAGAAGTAACCCATGTCAGAAGGAAAACTTTTCAATTCCTCCCACACACATATTGTAAAGACAACAAACTCCTAACATATGTGACACAGGCTGGTTTTGACACATAGAAAGCCTAAGAAAGTAGGGTGAGTACTGAATAGCCACATGGTCAGACCAGGAGCCATGCTCCAGGAGCTAGACTACACCTAGCCTGTTATTCAGGCTGCCCGCATATACATCTCTTCTGTGGAGTTCACTGTCCCTTGTCAGACTGAAATCCAAGCAGCTCCTCCCATTTTCAGGCTCATCATTTCCAAGATGGACAATCCACACACAGAAATCCAGGCAGCTCAAATGTGCTCGCTCAGCTTTGTTTTACATGACACCTCCACCAGCCAGGCTCCAGTTCAAATTCTGTACAGGAAGTTCCCATTGTCATCAAAGAACTCTTGCCTCCTCTGAACACCTTGCTGCTGAAGTTCTGCTCAACCAGTTCTCTTGCCTTCAGTGCTTCCAGCTCCTTTGCACTTGGCAATTCACCGATGTCAGTGCCTCTGGCGCCCTCACCACCACTGGTGGAGTACTTCTGCAGCTCTCTCTGCTGACCTTGGGCTGCAGCAACAGACACAAAGCTTTCCTTCTCCAGGCTCTGGACTCCTTTATTCCTTCCCTTCTGTCTCCTCGGTGTGTTTCTACTCTGAGTATTGGGTTCTGTCACTCTCAAAGCTGTGCTGTGACCGTGGCCTTGGGATGAGGCTTCAGCTCCTGACACAGGGCGGCCTGCAGAAAGCAGCTCCCAGGCATCCCCAGGGCCTGGAAGCTGGTGGAGCGAGTGGGCAGGCCCAGCTTTCTGAAGGACTTTTTGATCCTGCTTCAGTTTCTTCTCCAATGTGGGTACAAACTTGCTTTTTAAAACCCTTCTGGTCACATCGGAGATAACATCCAAGCCTTCAGCCAATCTGGGAACTGAGCAGGACTCTGGAAATTCTTCATGTAAATACCGGATCTGCTCCCTGGCTTCCCTGATCAGAGTCCTGGGCGGGGCCCCTCGCGGCTCCATTTGCCTCTGAATTTTCTGGAACAGGATGACTTTTTTCTATCGTCTTGGGGTGCTGGCGGAGAGAACCAGTGGCAGAAGCTATGCGTGGGAGCAACATGGGTGGTTGAAGCCTCTGGACTAAATCAGGGAGCGCCCAGCCCTCCTCTCTTTGTTCAAGGCCCTGGAAATCTAACACCCACAACAGCAGCCCCTGAGCAAGGTGAGCTGAGCTCTCTAAACGGCGATGACATACGTTCCTTGTGAAGGGACCCTGGTCCCAAAGGAGTGAACACCTGCTCCTGCGCCTCTGATGAGGGAAGAAGCAGGGTACCTGCTTCAGGCCGAGGGCCCGGGAAGGAGCCGGTACCTCTCCACCTCCTGCAGCTCCCGCTCCTCTGGATCCCAGTCGGAATCTGGTCCGGCTCGCGGCCAGTAGGTCCCAGGCCTGCCTCCCCTGTGTCCCGAACCCACTGTGAGTGACCACAGCACAGACTCGCGCCCCGAACAGGAGACTCAGAGCAAGTGCCTAATTGACCCAACTGCTTTCAGCCTGAAACCTATGTATATACTTTAAAAATATTTTTATTGATTTAAGAAAGAGGAAGGAAGGGTGGGAGATAAATGAATCAATGATGAGAGAGAATCACTAATTATCTGCCTGTTACACGTCCCCACCCTCACCCAACTGAGAATTGAACCTAAAACCCATGCATGTTCCCTGACCAGGAATAGAACCAGGACCTCAAGGATCATAGGTCAGTGCTCAACCATTGAGCAACACCAGCCGGGCTATATTATATATTTTTTTAAAAATTTAAATGTATTTTTGATCGTTGATAGTAATACAGATGTCTCCCATTGTCGCCTGTGCATATATTCTTTGGGGGATCTCTCCCAGTTCTCCCCACACCCCTCTCCTGGGAGGTCTGCCCATCTGTTCCAATTAACCAGGCCTCTGGTCCCATCTTGTCCTTCCCCAGGGCCACTTGCTGAACCACATCACCTTTACTCACCAATGTCATTGGCTGGGATGCTAGCCCTCCCCTTGGCGTTTGAGAAAACTACCTTACCCAGAAAAGAATGCGATCATGTAGGCGGAGCTAAAGGGTACTTTGTGTAGGTACATCCGGTTAGGGCGGGACTTCCGCCTTCCTCTTCCTGGCGGGCATTTTGACCTCTTCAGTTTCTGCCAGGACTCTCAGGCTTCAGCCCACTCGTGGTGAGTAGGAGACCCCAGGAGGCAGCGTCCTTGCTGTGCAGGATGTGTCTGAAGCTTGTTGAGCACCAACAGGCCGGGATTGGGGCCTCCGTGCCTCCCAGACTCCTCTCTGCTTACCGCGTTCTTTCAGCCTGACCCCATTGAACCCCCCAGCCTAGGGGACTGGCGCCTCTTAGTTAGTTACTGCAGCCCAGGAAGCCGCCTCCAGAACAGTGAGTCGCCTCTGAGTGACACAGGGTGTAAAGGGGGGAAGAGGGCCACAGGCTGCAATGCCACTTTGTAAGGACACGGGGTGGGGCTGAGCCTGGAGGCTTAGGAAACCCGGGCCTGTTTGGGATCTAAAGGCAACAGAGAGATGAGGTGTGGATTTTGCACGAGGAGTTTTACTTTCATTCTCAAACGCTGGGAGCATAGATGATTGTGAAAAAAAGAGGGACATTTTCTGAGGTAGGGTTCTAACTTTCCCTAACATTGCTAAGAGGAAGAACAGACTAGAAGACAGAGGACAGTGGTTGTGGACAGGAAGGGGAAGTCCTGTAAATTACAAGGTAACTGGCAAGAGTGAGCACTGAGGACTGAGTCCTGAGATAATACAGGCATCTGGAGGGCACCTGGCCTCTGGGCTGGGCAAGGGTACTCACCAGCCCGAGCCTGGTTGTTGCCAGGCTCTCAACAGACCATTTTATTTCCATGAATTTTTGCAAATACAGAATCGATTAGGTGTATGGGCTTGTGGAGCTTATTTCAGGGTCTCACACACTTGTGGCCTCTGATAGAATGGACTCCTAGGCCTATCCAGCTGCTCTTATAGCTATTGGGCCTGGGCACTTTGAATGAACACTAAACCCAGAATCCTAAGGCCAGGGCTAGGGCTTCTTGAAGTGGACCTTTTTTCTGTCAACCAGTGTAATGAGTGGGAAGTCCTCCAGGACATAGGTTCCAGAATGTGCCAAGGCTTGGAGTGAGGAGTGAGCTGAATCAGGAACCGAGAGGTATGTTTTGGGGGGATATATATATTAGATGTAGAAAGGAAGGGAGAGACAGGGAAACAGTGATGAGCAAAATAGAAGGATCAGTTGCTGCCTGCACAAACCCTACTGTGAGTCCAGCCCACAACCCAGTCATGTGACCTCACTAGTGCATGGACTATGGTCAACCATCTCAGACATCAGCCAGGGATGTAGATCACTTTAATACAGGGAATCATGGTCAGGAAGGTAATGTTAGCAGTAGTTCAGAAGGAACAGTGTGAGCCTGAGTGTTAGCTTTCCTGCTGGGTCCACTGCTGGTGGGAGGTGGGTCACAACACAGCGCAGTGACAGAGTTGTCACGTAGAGTGTCGGGGAGAGATAATGGTTTTGAGGTGACCAAGGCCTTTAAAAGATGAGTGTACCTGAGATTAATTGGAGGCCACAGAGTAATTCAAACAAGATGAGATTGGGTTGGTACATATTTATTTCTCTAAACCCTCACCAGGATATTGTTGTGACTCTCAGTGTGGCCTGAATGGGGGAGTAACAGTCCGTTTTGTGGATTAGCTTAGCGGCTTGAATGGTCATCTGTGAGACTCACAAAGCATGGGCCAGCACAGCTCGACTTGAGTAACATTTAAGTGGAGAGATGTTGGCTGTGACTGGTGAAAGGACATCAAGTGCAGCACCACGGGAGGTGGGCTCTGGGTATGTGAGATCTGACTGTGGTTCTTTATACGTTAAATTTAAGGGAAAAACAGTCATGGACAGAGGTCTACATAGCAGGACTCAAGGCTGCCTCTGTCAGTGTGGACTATCAAAGTCTGGGCAGTACTTGATCCTGCTTGAATTTGGCAAGTGTTCTCTTGACCACACATGCTAAATAATAAGTAAGCGGGTGAGGAGATGACTATGGGTGGTGGGACTGTAGCAGTGCAGGTGTGAGAGAATTGTGGTAGAAAGAGTGATGAGCACTTGGAGAGGGAGTGTGACTTCATGGCCAGAGCACCCAGACATTGACATAAGAGTGAAAGAAGGGAAAGTCCATTTCTGGTGGAGTCTGGATGATAAAATAAGGGTACTTTTTGGATAATTGCCTGAAAATGGTGATGTTTTGGTGCTACCTGCCAGGTTCAGGGCTTAGATGACATTTATGTATCCACTTTTCTTTTATTAATGGGGATGACACACTGATGGTTAAGAATGAGATGGTATACATCAGTGTTCCCCAGGCTTGAAAATCTCCATGGGAATGGGTAAGGGAGAAGAGTAGGAGAGAAATGGATTACGGAGATGGTTATCTATAATTTTGGAAAATAAGGAAATTAGGAAACAACCTGTCCTTGCCGTGGCGAATTTGCATTACCTTTGAAGTTGTGCCTCTGGGAATGAAGCTGTGGGAGAGAAGTGTTGTTCAAAGAACTATGTGCAACAGGTAATACAAAGCTATGACCTCAGCACTCTGGGATTGTGGTTGTAAAGGTGAAATTTGACGCAATGTATTTGGTATCTTTGAAGAACAGTTTGAGGGACTACACAGGTATTGCCTGACAAGACCAGTATCAAATAACTCATACTCCCTTTCTGACCAACATCTCTTCCTACTCTATGTTCTTGACACGCACTCTACTGTCAAGAGGAAGTGTGGCGTACATGTGAATCCCAGAGTTCAGTTATCTTCTATCTGCTCAACTGCCTTTATTGTGGGAAGACCAAATAACAGTAGCAATATAAGATGACAGTGACTTTCATGCAATGAAGGCCTGGTGTCTTCTCTAGTGTGTGGTGGAGTGGAGAAAGCAGATTGATGTGGAGGGTGGGAATATGACAGAGTTGGAACCTTAGGAGTGAATCTGACCCTGGGCTGTACTATTCCCATTATGACAGGATATGAACTTTGAGGATGTGGCCATTGCTTTCTCTCAGGAGGCATGGGGGCTCCTTGATGAGTCTCAGAGACTTATCTACTGCAATGTGATGCTATAAGTTGTTGCACTTGTATCTGTAGGTAAGACCTTCACATTCTCCCAATGTCCTGAGATTATGTCCTCTCTGCCTTTATTCCTCTGATGTAGCTTTCGCTCTTCTACAGCCAGATAATGGGCTCTGCTAATTTTCCCCACTGTCATGTCAAATGTGCTGTTGCTGCCATGGGTGAGGTCTGTGGAGAGCCCTGAGTGAAGGACTCCACAAACATTGCCTCAGACAGTGCAGGATGTGTCTAGGAGTCAGGAGTCTTACAGATAGCTTAATGGGTCCCACCTGCTATTCCTCTCCCTGGCAGGGTCACTATGTCCAGATCCATGGCTTCCCTTTCTACCTCCTTCCTGTAGCCAAAGGTTTTTGGTGACTGCCTGTGCCAGGTTATGGTCTTTACTTACATGAACCTTGAAATGTTCTTACAAGATCACACTTCCGTTGTTTGTAATATTATCTTCAATAAATATGATTGCAAGAAAAATTGCTCTAGGCTAGTGTTGGCTGCCCATCTCTGTCGTCTGTCATTAATACTTGGAATATTTCTGTTGTACATATTTGTAGAAAAGAATGTGCAGGGCGTACAGGCAGGATGGACTCAGAAGAGGCCGGCCCTGTTGAGTTGCAACTGTGGGCTAGATATGATATTAGGTTGGTGTTTAGATGATACCAAGCATCTGCTCATTTCCAACAGTGTTTAGGTGCAAGTACCATGGGCAGTAGCACATTTCTACCTTTTCTCTGCCATCCTTGACACTGTGCTAACTTGTCATTTCACTTGTGACTTCCTGGCCGTTGACTACCTTCACCTGTGTGGCCTTTTTGCATCACCTGTTCCTCTGCATAGCTCCATCTTCAGTATTCTCTAACATTGACCTGCACATGGGTTATATGAGATGCACATACAAGCTTAAATAGTTCTTGAACACTAGCCAATAATTTATTGAATACTAGAGGCCCATTCATGAAATTTTTCATGGATAGGGTCCCTAGCCCTGGCTGGTGATCAGGGCCAATCCTATTCCCTGCCTCCCCAACTCCTCCATCCCTCGCCACATGCACACAGCCACTGCATGGTCCCCCCCCCCCCCCCGGACCCCCCCTACTTCTTCCTTCGCTCTTTCAGCGCCCTGCTTCTGCTGTTGGTCACCCACCATGTTCCACACTGCCCCCTGGTGGTCAGTGCAGGTCATAATGAGCGATCGCTCTCCTGGTCGAACTCCCGAGGGGACGCTTTGCATATTACCTTTTATATATATACTAGGTGCAATAGGCCCCTGGCTTCACTCCCATCCTGGGAGCCAGCAAGTCCCCGCTCCCTGGGCCACCCCGGAGCCGGCAAGTCCCCTCCCCCCGGCCGCCTGGGAGTAGGCAAGTCCCCACTCCCCGGCCGCCTGGGAGCCGGCAAGTCCCTTCTCCCCGGCCACCCGGGAGCCGGCACGTCCCTGCTCCTGGGCCTCCTGGAGCCGGCAAGTCCTCGCTTCTGTCAGGCACCACTCCAGTAGCTCTCTCCGCCGCCCTCCTTCCCCTAATAGCAGGCTTCACACTGCTCTGCGCGTGAATATGCAAATTAACCTCCATCTTTCTTGGGTTAATTTGCATCCTCTGTTTTGCTGTGGGTATGGTTGAGTGATGGTTAATTTGCATGTTTCTCTTTAATTAGGTAAGATAGATAGATTACTTGGAATGAGACATAACCCTATTTCAGCACAGCTTTCCATGTGACTAGCAGACAAACCATGCTGAACACTGTTCATAGAAGAATGAGCTGCTTCTCTTTCATGTGCTGCTTGCCGTGTGTGTCATATTTTGTTTGAGGTCTTTCTTGTTTTGTGATCTTCAGTAGCCCATACCTTCATGGCAGGATGTGTCTTGTAACCAGTCAACATTCCTGTGGATTCTAATGGTAATAGTCTAAATTGCTTACCAATATTTGTTGTAACTGGGGCAAGGCTGTTCCTCCCAGGATATGAGAACTGACATGCAACAAACTATACTTTTCAAATGTGTACTATTTGGTGAGCTTTGATGTACATATAAAGCTGTGAAGTTGTCACACATGAAACGAACTTATTGGACGCCAATGTACAGGGTGGAGCAAAAGTTGGTTTACAGTAGTGAGTGCCCAAAACACAAAATTCATTATTTTTAAAAAGTATTTTAAACATTACTTTTATTGATTCTTTTAGGAGAATAGGAGGGGGAGAAAGAGAAACATCTATGTGAGAGACATGTGTTAATCTGATACCTCCTGCACACCCTCTACTGGGGTTTGAGGAGGACATGTGTCCTGATCTGATCTAGTGGCCTTTAAGTGTAGGGGATAATGCCCAACTAACTGAGCAACACTATCCAAGGCAGAGTAAATTCTTGTATTATTTTTTAATTGGGTTACTTTCCATACCAACAACTCTAAACCTACTTTTGGCATACCCTATATTTACCTTCTGCCCTGTTACAAACTCTCTCTCTACCTTCCCCTGTCCTACATGCAGGCATTGATTTTTCCCTCCATTAGAACACAGTAGTGCATATTTTTCTTTTTTTAATATTTAATTTATTTTTATTAAAATATTATATGTGTACATATCTTACCATTGCCCCCTCAACCCCACTCCATACGTGCCCTCACCCCCCAGTGTTTTGCATCCATTGGTTATGCTTATATGCATGCATACAAGTCCTTCGGTTGATCTCTTATCTCCCCCAACTCTCCCTAACCTTCCCGCTGTAATTTGACCTTCTGTTTGATGCTTTACTGCCTCTGTATCTATCTTTTTGTTCATCGGTTTATAATGTTCTTTATTATCCACAAATGAATGAGCTCATGTGGTATTTTTCTTTCATTGACTGGCTTATTTCCCTTAGCATAATCTCCAATTCCATCCAGGTTGCTGCAAAAGATGAGAATTCTTTCTTTTTTATGGCAGCATAGTATTCCATTGTATAGATGTACCACGGTTTTCTGATCCAGTCATCTGCTGATGGGCACCTAGGCTGTTTCCAAATCTTAGCTATTGTAAATTGTGCGGCTATGAACATAAGGGTGCATATATCCTTTCTGATTGGTGTTTCTGGTTTCTTCGGATATATTCCCAGGAGTGGGATTACTGGGTCAAATGGGAGTTCCATTTTCAGTTTTTTGAGGAAACTCCATACTGTTGTCCACAGTGGCTGCACCAGTCTGCATTCTCACCAGCAGTGCATGAGGGTTCCTTTTTTTCCGCATCCTCCCCAACACTTGTCGTTTGTTGATTTGTTGATGATAGCCATTCTGACAGGTGTGAGATGGTACCACATTGTCATTTTGATTTGCATCACTTGCATAATTAGTGACTTTGAGCAGGTTTTCATGTGTCTCTTGTCCTTCCTTCTGTCCTCTTTCGAAAAAATTCTAAAGTAAAAAAAATGGTCCGTTGCCCATTTTTTTATTGGATCATTTATCTTTCTTTTATTAAGTTGTATAAGTTGCCTATAGATATTGGAGATTAAACCTTTATCAGTGATAACATTTGCAAATATGTTCTCCCATACCGTGGGCTTTCTTGTTGTTGTTTTTTTAATTACTTTATTGATTAAGGTATCACATATTTGTTCTCAACACCCCCCCTTGTTGTTTTGTGGATGGTTTCTTTTGCTGTGAAAAAGCTTTTTATTTTGATGTAGACCCATTTGTTTATTTTGTCTTTAGCTTCCATTGCCCTAGCAGCAGTATCAGTGAAGAAGTTTGTTCGGCATATGTCTGAGATTTTGCTGCCTGTGGATTCCCTAAGTCCTACCTAAGAATAGACAAATATGCAAATTGACCATACCTCTGACACACCCACAAGCCACGCCCACCATCCAATCAGAGCGAGTATGCAAATTAACCCAATCAAGATGACTACAGCCACAGAGAGCAAGGTTTCCTAGATAACAGAGGAAGCCAAGCTTTCCACCTGCCCTTGCCAGGCCTAAGCCTCCACTCAAGCTACAAAGTTTCAATTATAGAAGGTAAACAAATTCAAACAGAAATGGCGGCAGAACGGAGCTTGAGAGAATAGGCCAGGGTTGCCGGTGGCAACAGGGAAAGCAAAGCTTAAGGCAACAAAGTTTCAATTATAACCCCAACAGAAATGGCTGCCAGCTGCAGAGGGAGCCACAGGCTTGGCTCTGCTCCAGGCTACAAAGTTTCAATTGTAGAAGGTAAATAAATTCCAGATACCAGGGCCTCAGCTTGGGTTGCCAGGGGGCGTGGCCGCCCTGCAAATCACCACAGGTTCCTCTCTCAGGCCGCCCCATGCCCCAAGGGAACCCCACCCTGATCAGGGACACCCTTCAGGGCAAACCAGCTGGACCCCACCCCTGTACCAGGCCTCTATCCTATCTAATAAAAGAGTAATATGCAGATTGATCATCATGGCAAAACACAATATAGCTGCCCCCATGTGGTCAAAGATCTTGCCCCCATGTAGACACAAGATGGCCTCCACAAGATGGCCAGCAGGAGAGGGCAGTTGGGAGGCACCCGGCCTGCAAGGGAGGGCAGTTGAGAGGGACCAAGCCTGCAAGGGAGGGCAGTTGGAGGTGATCACCCCTGCAGGAGAGGGCAGTTAGGGTAACCAGGCTAGCACAGGAGGCAGGTTGGGGGCAAACAGGCTGGCAGCAGAGTGGTTAGGGGGTGATCAGGCTGGCAGGCAGAAGCGGTTAGGGGCAATCAGGTAGGCAAGCAGTTGGGAGCCAGCAGTCCTGGATTGTGAGAGGGATGTCCGACTGTCCATTTAGGCCCGATTGGCCTAAATGGGCAGTCGGATATCCCTCGAAGGGTCCCAGATTGGAGAGGGTACAGGTTGGGCTGAGGGACAATCCCCCTCCGTGCATGAATTTTGTGCACCGGGCCTCTAGTATTTTTATTGTTTCCTGTCTTATGTTTAAGTCCTGTATCCATTTTGAATTTATTTTTGTGTATGGTGTAAGTTGGTGGTCTAGTTTCATTTTTTTGCCTGTATGTGTCCAATTTTCCATCACCATTTATTAATGAGACTGTCTTGACTCCTCCTTTGTCAAATATTAATTGAGCATAATGGTTTGGTTTGCTATCTGGATTCTCTATTCTATTCCATTGGTCTATTTGTCTGTTCTTGTGCCAGTACCAGGCTTTTTTGAGAACAGTGGCTTTGTAATACAGCTTGAAATCTGGTATTGAGATCCCTCCTACTTTATTCTTCTTTCTCAGGATTGCTGTGGCTATTCAGGGTCTTTTTTTATTCCAGATGAATTTTTGGAGAGTTCTTTCTAGCTCTGTGAAATATGCTATTGGTATTTTAATGGGAAGTGCATTGAATCTATAGATTGCTTTGGTAGTATGGGCATTTTAATGATGTTGAATCTGCCAGTCCATGAACATGGTATGTTCTTCCATCTGTTTACGTCTTCCTCTATCTCTTTTTTCAATGTCCTTTAGTTTTCCGCGTATAGGTTTTTTTACCTCTTTAGTTAAGTTTATTCCTAGGTATCATAATTTTTTTGGTGTTGATGGTAAATGGGATTGCTTTTTAAGTCTCTCTTTCTGTAAGTTCACTATTGGTGTATAGAAATGCCACAGATTTCTTGGTGCTAATTTTGTATCCTGCTACATTGCCGAATTCATTTATTAAGTCTATTAGTTTTTTGATGGTGTCTTTTGGGGCTTTTTACGTACAATATCATGTCATCTGCAAATTAGGACAGCTTTACTTCTTCTTTTCCAATTTGGATGCCTTTTATTTCTTCTTCTTGTCTAATTGCAATGGCTAATACTTCCAGTACTATGTCAAACAGGAGTGGTGAGAGTGAGCATCCCTGTCTTGTTCCTGTACTTAAGGGAAACGGTTTTAGTTTTTGCCCATTGAATATGATGTTAGCTGTGGGTTTATCATATATAGATTTTATTATTTTGAAGTTTGATTGTTCTATTCCCACCTTGCTGAGAGTTTTTATCAAGAAAGGATGTTGGATTTTGTCAAATGTTTTTTCTGCATCAATTGATATGACTATGTGATTTTTATCTCTCAATTTATTTATGTGATATATCACATTTATTGATTTTTGGATATTGTACCATCCTTGCATTCTTGGGATAAATCCTACTTGGTCATGGTGTATGTGCTTTCTGATGTACTGCTGGATCCGATTTGCTAGAATTTTGTTGAGGATTTTGGCATCTATGTTCATGAGGGATATTGGCCTGTAATTTTCTTTCATTGTGTTATCTTTATCTAGTTTTGGTATTAGGGTGCTCCTGTCTTCATATAAGGAGCTTGGAAGTGTTCCTTCCTCTTGAAACTTTTGGAATAGTCTGAGGAGGATAGGTTTTAGTTCTTCCTTGAATGTTTGGTAAATCTCCCCTGTGAAGTGGTCTGGACCCGGGCTTTTGTTTTCTGGAAACTTTTTGATGACTGCTTCAATTTCTTCCATAGTTATTGGCCTATTGAGATGTTTAGATTCTTCCTGATTGAGTTTTGGAAGGTTATATTTTTCTAGAAATATGTCCATTTCCTCCAGGTTGTCCAGTTTGTTGGAATAGAGTTGTTCGTAGTATTTTTTTTAACAATTCTTTGTATTTCAGTGGGGTCTGTTGTTATTTCACCTGTTTCATTTCTGATTTTGTTTATATGGGTCTTCTCTCTTTGCTTCGAGCCTGGCTAGAGGTTCATCAATCTTGTTTATCCTTTCAAGGAACTAGCTCTTGGTTTTGTTTGTCTTTTGTATTGTTTCTTTGGTGTCTATGTCGTTTATCTCCGCTCTGATCTTTATTATTTCCTTCCTTCTGCTTACACTGGGCTTTTCTTGTTGCTGTCTTTGTATCTCTTTGAGTTGTAGGGTTAGGTAATTTATTACCATTGTTTCTTGTGTTTTGCACTAGGCTTGTAGAGCTGTGATCTTCCCTCAAGACTGTTTTCGCTGTGTCCCATAGATTTTGGATTGTTGTGTTTTCATTGTCATTTGTTGCCATGATGTTATTTATTTCTTCTTTGATCTCTCTGGTAACCCAGTCATTGTTTCATAACATGCTGTTTAGTCTCCATGTGTTTGATTTCTTTGGATTGTTTTTATTATAGTTGATTTCCAGTTTTATGCCACTGTGATCTGAGAAGATGCCTGATATGATTTCTATCTTCTTGAATTTGAAGAGACTTTGCCTATGTCCCAACATTTGGTCTGTCTTTAAAAATGACCCATGTGCACTTGAGAAGAATGTATATTCTGTGGCTTTGGGGTGAAATGTTCTGAAGATGTCAATTAATTCCATCTGGTCTAGTGAGTCATTTTGGATTGATGTTTCTTTGCTGATTTTTTTGTTTAGAGGATGTGTCCAATGGTCATAGTGGGGTATTAAGATCTCCCACTGTGATTGTATTGCTGTCGATCTCTCCCTTGATATCCTCCAGTAGGTTTTTTTATTTTATTTTATTTAATGTATTTGGGTGCTCCTGTTTTGGATGGGTATATGTTTACCAGAGTTATTTCTTCTTGTTGGATTGCTCCCTTTCGTATTATGAAGTGGCCTTCATTATCTCTTGTTATGTCCTTCACTTTGAGTTCTAATTTGTCAGATATAAGTATTGCTACGCCAGCTTTTTTTTTTTTTTAATTTCCATTTTCCTGAAAAATCTTTTTCCATCCCTTTACCCTCAGTCTGTGTGCATCTATTTTTCTGAGGTGGGTTTCTTGTAGAAAGCAGATATATGGGTCTTGTTTTCTTATCCAATCTGTTACCCTGTGTCTTTTGATTGGGGCATTTAATTCATTTACATTTAAAGTTATTATTGGTAGGTACTTATTTTTCACCATTTTTATTCTTTACCTCTGTGTTCCTTCTTCACTTCCTATTTCTTTCTTTTTTTTTTTTTTTTTTTTTTACAGCAGATCCTGTAGCATTTCTTGCATTGCTGGTATGGTGGTAATAAATTTCCTTAGCCGTTTTTGGTCTGTGAAGCTCCTGATTTCACCTTCAATTTTGATTGATAGTCTTGCTGGGTACAGTATTCTTGGATTCAGACCCTTCCTTTGCATGACTTTGTATTTAGCTGGAGAAGTCAATTGGTAGAAAATGGGACATAAATAATTATTTCAACAATAAAAAATTAAAAATATAAAATGAACCCTAGCTTGTTTGCCTCAGTGGATAGAACATTGGCCTGTGGACTGTAGGGTCCCAGGTTCAATTCCCGTCAAGGGCACATACTCGGTTGTGGGCTCCATCCTTAGTGGGGTGTGTGTAGGAAATCAATTATTCTGTCATTATTGATGTTTCTCTCTCTATCTATCTCTCTCTTCTTCCCCCCCTCCCTCCCTCCTTCCCTTCCTCTTTGAAATCCATAAAAATATATTTTAAATATATACATAATAATAAAAAGGCTAATATGCAAATAGACTGAACAGTGGAACGACTGGTTGCTATGATGCACACTGACCACTAGGAGACAGATGCTCAACCCAGGATCTTCCCCCTGTGGTCAGTGTGTTGCCACAGGGGAGTTCTACACAGCCAGAAGCTGGGCTCACAGCTGGGAAGTACAGTGTAGATGGCAGGAGCCTCTCCCGCATTCACGGCAGTGATAAAGATGTCCAAGTGATGGCTTAGGCCCGCTCCTAAGCCGTCAGTCAAACATCTCCCATGGGCTCCCAGACTGTGAGAGGGCCAGGCCAAGCTGAGGAAAAGGCCCTCCCAAGTGCTAGAATTTATGCACCTGGCCTCTAGTATATATATAAAATGAATTTATTATTTTAACCAATAGGAAGACAGTGCACAATTTAAGAACATTTGAAGTTCACTCATACCTCAGTGACCAAATGACTTCTTTGCTACGTATATGAAACCATAGGATTTGAATATTGGAATGGAAAAATTTTACCCATATTTTTTCTAGATATGATTTAAACGCACTTATATCATACACTCACCGGTTTACTCTGCATTGGTAACATTCTCCACCATTCTTACTTAAGTCTAAGCATTCAAACTTCAAATGAAGTCTAGTTTTATAATCTTTATTAATATCCCTGGTGTAAAAACTCTCATTGTTGTGAGGTTCAAACGACCAAAATGATGGCTCTAAACATGGACATGAGAAAATATTTCAGTAGCACATCATTTTATTTTATTTCCAATATGCTGATACAGTAGCACCAAATATGTTCAAAAATTTTCATAATAAAAAGCAAAATTATTGGGAAGCATCAAGTTTAAACCTTTTTTAAAGATTGACTTAAGTAAAATTGACTTAAAGTGGACATTAGAAAAAAAAATACATACACTTTTGGTGTTTCCCTGCATGCCTGCATTGCTGATACCAAGTTCCTCCCGCCCTTATCAGTGCTTCATTTTCGGTTTATAAAATAATTGATGCAATAATTCAGTCTGACATTGAAATAGATTACCTTAAATATTTCCTTATAAAGAAGGCAATAATGAAATCCCATGAATCCTATTCTAGCCTTCCATCACTATCTGTCATCATGATGGTTTTTGTGTCTATCTATTCTCAGGTACATTATTGGGTTATTTTACTTAAAATGTCATATATGTCTGACCGAGGCCAAACAGCTGAATGGGTCAGTGAATAATTTCAGTAATGGAAGGTTGCAAGTTCCAACCCTGGTCAGATCAATTACAAGAGTTAATCAAAGAATGTATAAAATTAATGGAACAAAAAATAGGTCTCTCTCTATATATATATCGTACTTTCCGGCGTATAAGATGACTTTTTAACCCAGGAAAATCTTCTCAAAAGTTGGGGGTCTTACACGCCAGAAAATACAGTACTCACTCTCAGCTCCAGCATTGGGACAGCGGCTTGCGGGGGTTACAGGTCCGTAGATAGTCCTCTGTTTACATCCACGTACGTCTTTTCGTCGTTTTGTCACCATCTCCCATTTATTTATATATAAAAAGATTCTATTTCAATGTAAGGCGTTTGCAAGAAGTTTGCATGGGAACAAGTTGGTGAGTGGAGCCGATGAATATGTCACGTGGCACGATACTAGGAAGATGCTGTCGTTCAGTCGCCATTTATAAGCCATTTTGGATTGTGCTTCATTCGCTCTCTTTCATTTGTAATGTTCTTTTGAGCACTTTTTGCCCTTTCTTATGTCACCTAAGCATAAGGCAGATTCTTCTGATGGCAGTGCTACAAAAAGAAGGAAAGCCATCACAATGGAAGTGAAAGTAGACATAATAAGACACTCGGAAAAGGGCGAAACACTGACGCACTTTGGCCAGTTGCTTGGCTTAAGTCATATGACTGTCTCTGATCATCAGTGATAAAAAGCATATACTTGAACATGTGAAAGGATCTGCTCCTATGAAATCAACTGTGATTACAGAGCAGCGTAGTGGTCTCATTATTGAGATGGAAAGATTATTAGGGCTTTGGCTGGATGAGCAGCATCAATGGCGTATCCCAATTAGCCTGATGTTGATTCAGGAGAAGGCTAAAAGATTGAGTCCTTGAAAAAAGAAAAGGGGAGGAAAAGTGAAGACTGTGGATAGTAAAGGTTGGTTTATGCGTTTTAAGGCTCATCCTAATTTGCATAATGTTAAGGTGCGAGGGGAAGCTGCTAGTGGTGATGCTAAAGCAGCAGGTGATTTTCCTATTGCGTTGGCTAAGATAATTAGGGAGGGGGGTTACTGTGATAAACAAGTGTTTAGTGTGAATGAGACAGGCTTGTTCTAGAAGCATATGCCTACACGTATGTACATTGCCAAGGAGGAGAAGACAGTATCAGGCCCTAAAGCCAGCAAGGAGAGATTGATTTTGCTACTTGGGGCTAATGCTCCTGGTGACTTCAAGCTGAAGCCCTTGTTGGTATGTCTGGCTGAGAATCCAAGGGAACTCAAGGGCATATGGAAGGGTCAACTACCTGTCATCTGGAAATCTAACAAGAAGGCATGGGTGACACTTAGCGTATTTGAGGACGGGTTCACCAACCATTTTGTGCCAGAAGTGAAGGACTACTTACTGTGCTTCAAGGGGGCTGCCCTTTAAGGTGTTGCTAGTGCTAGACAATGCCCCTTGTCACCCTGCCGATTTGAATGACTTTGATCCAATTTACCTTCCACCTAGCACCACCTCCCTTTTCCAGCCTATGGGCCAAGGTGTCATTGCCTCTTTTAAGGCCTACTACCTCTGAAGGACATTTACTATGGCTTTCAGGGCAACTGAGAAGGATAAAGAGTTGACTCTCAATGACTTTTCGAAATTTTACAATGTTCTTGCTACTGCAAAAAACCTTTTTGATTCTTGGGATGAAGTTAAGCAGATGAACTTGAATCTTGTTTGGAAAAAAATTGTGTCCCCAGTTTGTTAATGATTTCCATGGCTTTGAGGATTCAGTTGAGGTTGTCATCAAGAATTGATGTAAGCAGCTTGATTTGGAGGTGGAGGGTGAGGATATCACAGAACTGCTGGCATCTCATGGAGAAGAGCTATCTATGGAAAAAGCGTTTAATTGAAGAGGAAGACACACCAACCCCACAGCCCAGGAGATTTACAAGCAAGGAATTAGGGGCTTTTGCCGTGATAGAGGATGCCTTGGCAAGGTTTGAGGCTCAGGACCCCAACATTTACAGGTACACTAAGGTTGCCAGAGGGGTCATGGATAGCCTGCGGTGTTACAAGGTGAAGGTATCCTTCCAAACTAGCCTTGGACGTTATATTTAGAAGTTAGAGAGGCCTGTAACAGATCCCATACCCTCTACCTCATATGCCTCTCCAGACCCACCTGACCCAGGATCTCTAGCACCTTCTGCAGGTTCTACCTCTCTGGACTCACCTGACCCAGTATCTTACGCACTTTCTGTAGGTTCTGCCTCTCAGACCTCCTCCCCCCAGGAGCCTAGTGTAAGCCTGTCTTTCCCCCCTTTTGAACACCCAGTGTACAAGCCAACAACAGTAGTAAAGATAAGGATAATACAGAATTTACCTTTGTATTTATATACTAGAGGCCCGGTGCACAAAATTCATGCACCGGTAATGTCCCTAGACCTACTGGCGATCAGTGCTGATTGGAGCTAGGTCGATTGAGGCCAGGCCGATCAGGGCCTGCCAGCAGGAGGGGTGAGAGGGGAGGGACCATAGGAGGTTGGATGGTGTGTGTCATAGTGACCGGTCATTCTCGTTCCCCTGTTCAGTCTCTTTGCATATTAGGGTTATATATATATATATATATATATATATATATATATATATATATATGCTTTATGTTTTTCATTATTTATTTACCACAAGTAAAGGACAGGAAATGTTCTCTTTCTTTTAAATTTTTCTTACTGTTTCACTTCATTACTATTGTGTATGTGTGCCATGTAAGTGATGTAGGTGCTTATGTAGGTGTGTTCTGACGATGAAAATTGTATTGCCTTGCGCCGTAGGAACAGACCTCCGACATAACCCAAGGACCTACTATATCCTATCTAATAAAATAGTAATATGCAAATTGACCATCACTCCAACACACAAGATTGCCACCCCCTTGTGGCCAAAGATGGCCGCCCCCATGTGGACACAAGATGGCCAACAGAGGAAGGTAGTTGTGGGTGATCAGGCCAGCAGGGGAGGGCAGTTGGGAGGGAACAAGCCAGCAGAGGAGGGCAGTTGGGGGCGACCAGGCCTGCAGGGATGGATAGTTTGGAGGGACCCAGGCCTGCAGGGGAGGGCAGTTGGGGGTTACCAGGATGGCAAGATAGGGCAGTTAGGGGCGACCAGGGGAGGGCAGTTGCCGCCACCGCCTGCCGCCGCCTCCTGACTCCCGCCACCCACCACCTGCCGCTGCCTCCTGCCGCCTCCCGACTCCTGCTGCCTGCCGCTGCCTCCCGCCAACTCCTGCTGCTGCCTCCTGCCACCTCCTGCCACTGCCTCCTGCCACCACCTCCTGCTTCCTGCCGCCTCCCACCTTCCATCCCACCTCCCACCTCCTGCCACCTGCTGCTGCCTCCCGCCACTTCCTGCCACCTGACTCCCGCTGCCTGCTGCTGCCTCCCGACTCCCACTGCCTGCCGCTGCCTCCTGCCAGCTCCTGCCTCCCGCCTCCTCCTGCCACTGCCTCCTGCCACCACCTCCCACTTCCTGTCGTCTCTCAGCTTCCACCCCACCTCCCACCTCCTGCCGCCGCCTCCCACCTGCCACTGCAGCCTTCTGTCGCCACCTCCGCCATCTCCCGCCGCTGCGGGACTGCCCTACTTTCCAACCCTCTTCCTTGTACACTCTTCAGTCTTCACTCTGTGCCTGTGTATGCAAATTAACCTCCATCTCTGTTGGGTTAATTGCATACTCGCTCTGATTGTCTGGTGGGTGTAGTGGAATGATGGTTAATTTGCATATTTTCCTTTTATTAGTGTAGATAGGGAATTTTACGATAATTTCTAACAAGATGGGTTGCTGTGGCGCTTCATGCCAGGTTCAGAGCTTAGAGCCCATATATGGGCCCACCTGCCATTTCTTGTTGAGGGCTGACCATGTGAACAATAAGAATGAGATAGCAGGGAGAAACCAAGATGGCGGCATAGGTAAACACCTGAACCACTGCTTTGCACAACAACTTCAAAACTACCACTAAAAGACAAAATAGACATCATCCAGAACAACAGGAATGCTGTCTGAGTGGAAATTCTACAACTAAAAGGAAAGAGAAAAGCACACTGAGACTCATAGGAGGTGCGGAAGTAAAGGTAGAGGTACAGAGATGTGCATGCAGAGAGGGCTGGCAACTAAGTACATGGCTGTCTTTTTCGAGTGGGAAGAAGATAAAAGCTCCCGACTGCTCTAAACTCCAGTTTTGGGCGAGACTCAGAGGACCCAGACTCATACAGGGAGAAAATGGACTGTCTGGCATCGGGCAGAACTTGAGGGCGGCTTTCTCTCAGAGGTGCTTGCAGCAATTACCAAGGGACACTGAGAACCAGGGGACTCATAGGGCAGGGCTGATGGGAAGCCATTGCTGTTTGCTACACCTTGAGACTCCGCCCCATCCCAGCTGTGCACAGAGGCTTTTGCATATGAATGGCCTGGTCCTTTGAAATCTAAACTTACCTAACAAACTTCTGCTGAGTCAATGAGACCTAGAACATCCAAAGAAGGCACAAGGCCCCACAGCAGCTTGCATTTCTTCACAGCTGGGCCTCATCTGGGCACCTCGAAAACCAGCCACGGCCAGTTTTGAGCTCCCCCCCAACGTATGTGGCGACCATATGAAAGCAGCAAGGGTGGCGCTGTACAAGTATGTTAGAAGAAAATCTACTCACCAGGATTCATAGAAAGATGTGATTTAACGCGGTCCTGATGACAAGGTGATGGGGTGCCTCACCGGCAAGGTGTAAGTGAAGGGCGGAGCAAGCTGCAGGCATCCGGGATGCCCAGGGTATGGAAAAAAGAGATAGAGCTGTGCCCAGAAAAACATGCCTCTTTCACCCGTCTGGCCTGCCCTTGTATCCTATTACCATACCTCTTTCTCTGCCTCTCCAGGGACTTGTCCGGCACTTACTCTCTATTGTTTGTTTGTTTTTTTATTGATTTTTTACAGAGAGGAAGAGAGAGGGATAGAGAGTCAGAAACATCGATGAGAGAGAAACATCGATCAGCTGCCTCCTGCACACCCCCTACTGGGGATGTGCCTGCAAACAAGGTACATGCCCCTTATTGGAATCGAACCTGGGACCTTATAGTCTGCAGGCCGACACTCTATCCACTGAGCCAAACCAGTGTCGGCTCTCTATTGTTTGTTATCTTCCTCTATCATCATCAGTTCCAGTTTGGTTGACAGCTTAGAAAACAAACAGCATGGCAGCTCCCATGGGTTTATTGTCTTATCCATCCTTTCAGGTTTAGAGTGAATTAGGAAAAGTTTAATCCACTTGCACTGTTTTATGTTTACATATTTGATGACAAACAGCCTTATGTTTATAAGTGACAGTTTTCCTGCTAAGTACCTGCATGTCATAAGCATTTGAATTAAAATGATCATATTGAAATCAAATCTGATGTTTTTTTAATTTTTTAAATATATTTTATTGATGTTTTCAGAGAGGAAGGAAGAGGGATAGAGAGCTAGAAATATTGATGAGAGAGAAACATCAACCAGCTGCCTCTTGCACATCCCCTACTGGGGATGTGCCTGCAACCAATGTACATGCCCTTGACCGGAATCGAACCTGGGACCCTTCAGTCCTCAGACCGACACTCTATCCACTGAGCCAAACCGGTTTTGGCTGTGTTTTTTTTTTTTTCTTTAATTTTTATTTGGTGTGCGTTGGAAGAGGGGTAGACTTATATGGCAAGTATATCCCAAGCTCTATATTTTAACTGAAAAAGTTGGGGGTCGTCTTATATGCTGGAAAATACGTCAGTTACCTACAAGGGAGCACCCATACTATTGTCAGCTGATTTCTCAACAGAAACTATGTAGGCCAGATGGGAGTTGCAAGAAATATTCAGAATGATGAATAGCAAGAACCTACAACCAATATTGCACTACCCAGCAAAGCTGTCATTCAGAATTGAAGGTCAAATAAAGAGCTTCACAGATAAGAAAAAGCTAAAGGAGTTCATCACCACCAAGCCAGTATAATATGAAATGCTGAAGGGTATTCTTTAAGAAGAGGACGAAGAAAAAGGTAAAGATTCAAACTCTGACAACAAATGAATATCTATCAACAAGTGAATATAGGGGAAGAGATCCAAGATGGTGGCGTAGATAAACATCTGGGCTGCAGCCTTCCACAACAATTTCCAAAACTACAACTAAAAGAATGCCTATTACCCAGAACCACGGGAAAGCTGTCTGAGCAGAACTTCTACAACTAGACCAAAAGAGACGGGCGCAATCAGGGCACAAACGCTGAAAAACTGAGGTATAGGGGAGCGCACTCGCGATACGAGCTGGCAGCAGAGTCCAGCTGGAGGCAGGCATTGCTTTCTTCAATCTGAAGACAGACAAGCCCCCAATCTCACTGAAATCCAGATTCTGGGGAGAGACTGGGCTGTGTGCCATTGGGTCGCAGTGAGGGTGGCTTACTAGCAGAGCTGCGTGGAGGTAGAATTGTTGGCTGCAACGGGGCGCGAACGGCAGGGACGCGGTTGTGGGGTCGCGATTGGAGGCGGCTCACTGCCAGCCACTGCTGTTTGCCACGCCCTAGCCTAGTGATGCCCTGAGACTCCGCCCTGCACAATCTACAAACACACCCAAGCCCCTAGCAGCGGGTTTTGCATATGAATGGCCTTCTCTATTGCAGTTTAAAGTAGTAAACTTGCAACCCGATACAGACAGCTCCAAGGCCTCCAAGCTCCAAGCAGGGAGGAGAGGATGGCAATTCTTGCTGTAGCTCCTGCAGGGTAGCCTCAGACAGCAGCTGAACTGCATCCCATTGGAGATCTAGAAGCCAATGCACCTAGTGGTCAGTGTGAGACACCAGATTTCAACTCCTCACATCCATAAGTGACACATTCGGGAGGCGGACTCAGTGAGCACCAAAGCCCCACTCAAACAAGCCCTGTACCACAAGCGTATCTCCAGCGCAGCAGTGCTACCATTATAGACACAGCAGGTCCTCACAGCCAATGGGCCTGGAGGTCAATTCCTCCCAGTGTACCAACAACAATCAAGGCTTTTAACTACACCAAGACTTTCCACTCAGCCCACAAAGGAGTGTACCAAGAGCGACCACCTAGGATGATTGGGGAAGCTGAGCTACCAGATCCTATAGGTCACTGACCACACAAAGCCACTCCATCAACACAGGGAGACAGCCAAAATGCAGAGACAACAAAGTATGTCATGAGTAGAAGAGATAGAAGAAAGTAAACCACTGGACGACACAGTGTTCAGAACCACATTTATAAGGTTACTCAAGAATCTTCTAAAAACCGCTGAGAAACTTGAAGAGACCTTCAAGGACCTTAATGAGAATACCAAAAAAATGGAAAAGGACCAGTCAGAAATTATGCAAACACTGTCTGAAATAAAGAATATACAGAAACTCAACTGTAGATCACCGTATCAAAGAGTCAAACCAAAGATCTTGAATATGAGGAAGCAAAAAACACCCAGCTAGAGAAGCAGAAAGAAAGAATAATCCAAAAGTGTGAGGATAGCGTAAGGAGCCTCTGGGACGGCTTTAAGCGTACCAACATCCGAATTTTTGGGGTTCCAGAAGAAGAGAGAGAACAAGATACTGAAAACCTATTTGAAAAAATAATGACAGAAAACTTCCCCCACTTGGTGAAAGAAATAGACTTACAAGTTCAGGAAGTGAATAGAACCCCAAACAAGAGGAATCCAAAGAGGACCACACCAAGACACATCATAATTAAAATGCCAAGGGCAAAAGACAAAGAGAGAATCTTGAAAGCGGCAAGAGAAAAACAGTTAGTTACCTACAAGGGAGTACCCATATGACTGTCAGCTGATTTCTCGACAGAAACTATGCAGGCCAGACGGGAGTGGCAAGAAATATTCAAAGTGATGAACAGCAAGAACCTACAACCAACATTACTCTACCCAGCAAAGCTCTCATTCGGAATTGAAGGTCAGACGAAGAGATTCACAGACAAGAAAAAGCTAAAGGAGTTCATCACCACGAAACCAGGAGTACATGAAATGCTGAAGGGTATTCTTTAAGAAGAGGAAGAAGAAAAAAAAGTAAAGGTAAAAATTATGAACAACAAAAAGACATCAAATACATACCTACCAACAAGTGAATCTAAAAATCAAGTGAATAAAAAATCCGAAGAACAGAATGGACTGGTTAATATAATAGAATCAGGGACATAGAAAGGGAGGGGACAGACAGTTATCGGAGGAAAGGGGTATGAGGGGTGCAGGAAGAGATTGGATAAAAATCTTTCACCTATGGTTGAAGACAGTGGCAGGGGGTAAGGGCATAGGGTGGGGTGGGGAATTAGGTGGAGGGGAGCTATGGGGGAAAGAAGAACACCTGTAATAATCCAAACAATAATGATTTATTTAAAAAAAGATAAAAAAAAAAACACACAATAAAACCCAAGTTAATCTAAAAATCAAGTGAATAAAAAATGTGATGAACAGAATAAACTGGTGACTATAATAGAATCAGGAAAATGGAAAAGGAGTGGAATGACAATTCTCAGGGGGAAAGCTGTATGGGGGTGCGGGAAGTCTGGACAAAAATTGTATACCCATGGATGTGGATAGTGGCGGAAGTAAGGGCAGAGGGTGGGGTGAGAACCGTGTGGAGGGGAGCTATGGGGGGAAAAAGGAGGAAAATTATAATAATCTGAACAATAAAGATATCTTTAAATAAATGATAATAAATAAATAAAAAATAAAAAGAATGAGATAGCATACATCAGTGTCACCTGCACTTGAAAATCCCCAATGGCATGGGGAAATGAGAAGAGAGAAGGGTGAGAGAGAAATGTATTACAGAGGTGGTAAACTAGAATTTGGGAAAGAAGCTAATTACAAAACACCCTGTCCTCGCCGTGGCTTATTTGTGTTACCAGTGAAGTTGTGCCTTTGGGAATGAAGCTGTGTGAGACAAGTGTGGATCAAACAACTATGGGCTGCAGGTAATGCAAATTGATGGCCTCAGCAAACTGGGATTGAAGTCAGAAGTGCCTTGGGCATTACCATGTTGTTTGGTGTCTTGGAGGGACAATTTGGAGGACAACGTGGATATTGCCTGACAAGACCAGTGTCAAATCCATCACATTCCCATTCTGTGCAACATCTTTTCCTACCCTATTGTCCTGACACCCACTGTTATTGAAAGGGGACATTGTGACTCACATTTGAAGATCAGACACACGTATCTTGTATCTGTTCATCTGCCTTTATTGTTGTGGGGAGACACAGCATTAGTAATGATATAAAGAGAGATTGACTTTAATGGGACCAAGGCCTGCTATCTTCTCTGATGTGGAGTGTAGGGGAGCAGATGGATGTGCAGGGTGGGGAGTATGACAAACTTGGAATCTTAAGAGAGAATCTTATCATAGCATGTACTGTCTCCATTATGACAGGATATGAACTTTGAGGACGTGGCCATTGCCTTCTCTCAGGCAGAGTGGGAGGTCCTTGATGAGGCTCAGAAACATCTGTACTGTGACGTGATGCTGGAAGTGTTTGCACTTGTATCATTCGTAGGTAAGACCTTCACATTTCTCCTAGTGTCCTGAAGTGATGACCATTCTTTTTTTTTTAATTTCTTTATTGATTAAGGTATCACATATTTGTCCTCATCCCCCCATTCCCATCCCACACCCCTCCCCACCATGGATGCCTGCACCCCCCTGTTGTCCTTAACCATTGGTTAGGCTCGTATGCATGCACACAAGTCCTTTGGTTGATCTCTCCCCCCTACCCCCACCCTCCCCTACCATCCCTCTGAGGCCCGACAGTACGATCGATGCCTCCTTGTTTCTGGGTCTGTTCTTGTTCCTCAGTCTATGTTGTTCATCATTTCCCCTAGATGAGTGAGATCATGTGTTACTAGAAATATACTTATAAGAACCGAATGTGAGACGAGCAATAATAGTTACGCTGACAGGCAAATGAATCAGTCTGTAGTGAGTTTCTTTCTGGACCAGCAGTTCTTTTGAGACCCAATTTCAATATCCACCAGTTCCTTATGTGTACATGTCAGCACTGACTTTTCAGTTCTGGATGGTGGACAAATGGTGGTAATGCAGGTCCGACTCCCTCTGTTTTGGTCTCGCCCGTACCCAGGGGTTTGTGGCCTCACCTGGACCCAGGGGCGCGCGGCCTCACCCGGACCCGGATCCATCCTCACCCGGACCCAGGGGCATGGCCTCACCCGGACCCGGGACCCAGCCACACCCGGACCCAGGGGTGCGTGGCCTCACCCGGATCCAGGGGAGCGTGGCCTCGCCCGGACCCAGGGGCACGCGGCCTCACCGGGACCCGGGACCCAGCGGGGCTTACTGTTCTTGATCCCAATTCCTGTCGCTCAATTCCCTCTCAGCAATTCCTTCGGCCATTTTCTCAAAGTTCCAGGGTGGTTGCCGCGGAACTCACTGGGCGGCGGTCTCAGTGAAGCTCCAGTGCACCCGGTGCGCGGTGGCGGGCTGGTCCGAGGTCATTGCGGCGGCACTCGGGTCTGCAGCGGCAACCAGTCACCGGGTGAGCGCACCTGGATCTGGGACCCAGCGGGGCCTCGTCTTCTCGATCCCAACTCCCATCGGTCAATTCCTTCTTAGCAATTCCTCCGGCCATTTTCTCAAAGTTCCGGGGCGGCTGCCACGGAACTTGTTGGGCAGCAGGCTCGTCGAGGCTCCGGTGCGCCCGGTGCGTGGTGGCGGGCTGGTCCAAGGTTGCTGCGACAGCACTCGGGTCTGCAGCGGCGGCCGGTCGCCGGGCGTGTGCACCTGGCCGCTTCTGGGGCGCAGAGATTCTCCAATGATTTGGAGGTCAGCAGGCGCAGAGTCTCCCACCCCATGACCCCCAGGGGCTCGTCTGTCCGTGCTCGGCAGCGAGCGGAGCCATCCCCTTAGCCGGAGACCGCTGGGGGAACCGCGCCGAGCACGTTCCAGGCCGCCATTGTGTCACCACAGCCGTAGTTCTTAAAGTGTGATCTTTGGCTCATCGGCATCAGCATCATCCCGCGTCCCCCTCTCTTTTATTCTAGTTGTAGAGTCTCCGCTCAGCCAGCCCTCTGGTGGTTCTGTATGGTGTCTGCTCTGTTTTCCAGTTGTAGTTTCAAAATTGTTATGGTAGGCAACAATCAGGCGTCTGCCCTATACCACCATCTTGGTCCTCCAGAAGATTCTTAAGTAACCTTATAAATGTGGTTCTGAACAGTGTGTCATCCATTAGTTTACTTTCCTTCATCCCTTCTATTCGTGACCTGCTTCGGTGTCTCCATCTTTTTGCTGCCTCCCTATGTTGATGGAGTGGCTTTGTGTGGTCGGTGACCTATGGGGTCCCGTAGCTCAGCTTCCCCAATCTCCCTAGGTGATCGCTCTTGGAACCCTCCTTTGTGGGTTGAGTGCAAAGTCTTGGTATTGTTAAGCCTTGATTGCTGTTGGTACATTGGGAGGATTTAACGTCCAGTCCAATTGGCTGTGAGGATCAGCTGTGTCTATGCCGGGAGACAGCCTTATTTAACTATACTTGCAAAATTGTAAAAGCCTCTGTGCTCAGCTTGGATGGGGTGGAGTTTCAGGGTGGAGCCTACAGCCTTGGCTTCCCATCAGCTCTGCCCTATGAGGTTCCTGGGTCTCAGTGTCCCTCTGTACACCCTGCAAACAACTCTGAGAGAAAGGCGCCCTGGAGTTTCCCCTGCTGCCAAACAGTCTAGTCTCTCCCCCAATGAATCTGGATTCCCAGATTCTCACCTGGAACTGGGTTTCAGTGTAGTTGGAACTGGGGCTCAGCGCAGTCTGGCGCTTTTGTCTCCTTCCCACCAGGGCAATTGAGCGGCACAGTCAACAGACCATCCTCTGTGCTCATTCCCGAGCACGCCTCCGGTGCTCTGCCTTTCGCCACTCCTTTGCGTTTCCGCCTTACAGCCCAGATTCCCCCAGTATGAGCCTGGCTTTCCAGGGTCTCGCCCGGAACTGGGGTTCAGTGCAGTCGGAAATGGGGTTCAGCACAGTCCGGAGGAACTGTTGTCTCCTTCCCGATAGGGCAATTCAGCGGCACAGGCAACAGTCCGTCCTCTGCGCGCATTCACGTGCGCGCCTCCGGAGCTCTGCCTTTTGCCGCTCCTCTGTGTTTCCGCCTTACAGCCCAGATTCCCCCAGTATGAGCCTGGCTTCCCAGAGTCTCGCCCATAACTGGGGTTCAGCGCAATCTGGAGCTTTAATCTCCTTCCCGCTAGAGAATGCCGGCCAGGCACTCAGCAGCCCCTTCCTCTCCGGTTCAATCCTCTCCGCACGCGCGCACGCCCGTGTCTCCACCAGTGTCTCCATACCTCAGGCTTTTACGGCTCCTCTGATTTTCCTTGTGGTTTTCTCTTTCCTTCTAGTTGTGGGCATTTCAGTCCGCCAGCTTTCCTGTGGTTCTGGATGATGTCCATTTTGACTGTTAGTTGTATTTTTGAAATTGTTGTGCCAGGCTGTAGGTTAGGTGTTTAACTTATGCCGCCATCTCGGTTTCCTTTCGATGCCCATTCTTTATATATACTCCAGACATAGCACTCTCTCTCAAAGCCAGACCATGGGCTCTGCTAATTTCTCCCACTGTCTTGTCAAATGGGCTTTGGCTACCAGTGCTGAGCTCTGTGGAGAGTCCTCAGCAATGGACTCCATAAACCTCCCTAACACCAGTTGTCTCAAAACTGCAAGTGTCTGGGTGTCAACAGACAGCTTAATGGGTCTCTCTTGCTCTTCCACTCCCAGGGAGGGTAACTATATCCAGATCCATGGCTTCTACTTCTGCCACTTTCCTGATAAGGACCTTGGTGAATTCCTGTGCCAGTATCTTCTTTTTTTTTTTTTTTTTTAAATGTCAGAGTTCTCTTAGTTTACTCACCACAAGGATAGTTCTCCAGATGAAAATGACAAACCCCAAAATGTACAAGGAGACAGTGGTGATGGTAAGCTTCCACAGAATTTCAAAAAAACTGGCTGGAGGACAGTAATGGGGCAGGATATGCAATAGATGAAATACTATGTGTGATCCTGAAGAGCCTTAGACATTTACAATACATCTGTCTCAGGAAATCATCTTTTGAATCCCAACACCAGCCTCCATGTGATCCCCAAAGGATTCTCTGCTTTAAGAAAGACTGCAAATTGGCTGCCTCCTGTCTCTTGTGTCACTGGCAGTATTTATAGACATTAAAACATGGGTTTCACTACAGAAAACACATTTTCTAGTTCCCCATGGGCTCTGCTCACTCCAGTGTCTAACGTTATGTTGGAATCCCTCAGGAACAGCTTCTCCACGGGAAAGTTAATTTTTATCACTCAGACTAACCTAAAAGCTAAAAGCTGAAAGAGATTACTTTAATTAGAAATCATCAGATTTAATGGCTTAAATAAAAACAAGGAGGGGATCATGACTATGACACTAATAGTGTGGGGTTTTTCTGGAATTCGTGATATTAATTCGTTTAGCCTCTTACATGACAGTAGATAGACTTCCACTTAGTTCAGATGATTCTGATAACCATTCTAGAGAGATAGCTTTATATTTAACCATATGTACTTAAAATATCAACACCTTAATTTCTTTAATTCTGTCTCAGGGAGTTGTTTATTGATTTTAGAGAGAGAAGGAAAGAAAGAGAGAGAGAAAGAGAGAGAGAGAGAGAGAGAGAGAGAGAGAGAGAGAGAGAGAGAGAGGGGGGGGGGAAGAAGAAGCCTTGATAAAAAAGGAAACATGGGTCAATTGCTTCCTCTTTAATTTCTGAACAAGGATCAAATTTGCAACCTAGTTAGTTAAGTGTCCTTATCATGAATCAAACAGGCTATCAGTTTTTGGGTGTGTACTTTATGAGAGGATGTTCCAACACACTGAACCCCCTGAGCAGGGCAGCACCTTAATTCTTAATGTTTCCTTTACGAGAGTAAATTAGTATGACTAAGCATTTGTGGATTCCCAAACTTTCTGTGATTTAGAAGGCACATAATAATGGCAGAAAATCACTCTTTGTGCAATATTGGCTTATTTTGCATTGCTGACCAAGGCCTTGAAAGAAAGTCTGCATGACTTTGTGCTTCTAATTTGTAGCCTGGTGCCTCTGTGATTGGAGCTCAATGGTGATAAAGAATAGGAGTTCTTTATTGTTTTTGTGTGAACAATATGAATTATACTAGATGCCCAGTGCATGAATTTGTGCACAGGTGGGGTATCTCAACCTAGCCGGAGATTGGGGCAAATCTGGGCCATCTTGTCCAGTACAGGTCAGCCAGACCCCAGCAACAATCTAACCTACTGGTCTGAGTGTCTATTCCCTGGTGGACAGTGTGCGTCATAGCAGTCGGTTGTTCCCCGTTGTTCCACAGTTAGGGTCAATTTGCATATTACCCTTTTATTATATACAATAGATTCTTTGTTCATAATAAGTATACATGATTCTCAGCAATGTTTCAAGAAACTCCTCCCCACAGACTTCAAAACAGCCATGTGCCATTTAGTATGAAATTTCATAGGCTGGTGTCATTTGTTGTAAGACTCTGAGGTTTAAATGGAACCACCATTAGGACAGAAACACCATATTCACAATGAGTGGGAAAGACTAGTAAACTGGAGGAAAAGTGCCCTTCTGAACATTTTCCCAAAATGATCAAAGGTCTGTTGCTTGTGTGATGTTTGCTAACAGACATTCTCAGGGCCTCCATATCTGTTTTCTGTGGCTGAAGTCATTGGCAGAAAAAATCAAGAGTTCGTAGGAGTCCCTGGCCTCACCTCAAGGTTTCCTTAACTGGTAAGACATCAGAGCTGAGGAAGGATGATCCTATAATCAATCCCAGGATGTATTTTTTGTAACCAGTCAGCATTTCTATGGATTTTGATGGCAAAAGTCTTCACTGCTTGCCGATATTTGCAAGGCTGGTCCTCCCGGGAGATTAGGAGAGAGATGGTAGAGCCTATATACTTTTGCGATTTTAATTTCCTAACAAGACAGGGATATCCAGGACTTTATTTGGAAGTACTGTTCAAGGCTTTATTAAATCTATTTATAATTGACATGCAACAAAATGTACTCTTCTAATGTCTACCATATGGTAAGCTTGGACATATGGATAAATCTGTAAAAATGTCACATGTGATATGAAAACCTGCTCAAAGTCACTAATCATCCGAGAGATGCAAATCAAAACGACAATGCGGTACCATCTCACACCTGTCAGAATGGCTATCATCAACAAATCAACAAATAACAAGTGCTGGAGAGGAAGCAGAGGAAAAGGAACCCTCGTGCACTGCTGGTGGGAATGCAGACTGGTGCAGCCACTGTGGAGAACAGTATGGAGTTTCCTCAAAAAACTGAAAATGGAACTCCCATTTGACCCAGTGATCCCACTTCTAGGAATATATACCAAGAAACTAGAAACACGAATCAGAAAGGATATATGCACCCCTATGTTCATAGCAGCACAATTCACCATAGCTAAGATTTGGAAACAGCTTAAGGGTCCCATTAGCAGATGATTGGATTAAAATCTGTGGTACATCTACACAATGGAATACTATGCTGCAGTAAAAAGGAAGGAGTTCTTACCATTTGCAGTAACATAGATGGAGCTGGAGAGCATTATGCTAAATGAAATAAGCCAGGCAGAGAAAGATAAATATCACATGATCTCACTCATTTATGGAATATAATGAACGACATAAACTCATGAACAAAAACAGGTCCAGAGACAGAGAAACATTGATCAGAATGTCAAACCTCAGGGAAGGTAGGGGAGCGTGGGGGTAAGGGGAAGAGATCAACCAAAGGACTTATATGCATGGATATAAGCCTGGTCAATGGATACAGACAACAAGGGGGTAAGGGCATGAATGGGGGTGTTGGGGGTTAATGGGGGAATAAGGACACATATGTAATACCTTAATCAATCAATACATTTTTTTGAAATGTCACGTGTGAAATAATCATATATCTCACCCATGTGTAGGTTGTAGCAAAAGTAGTCTTACAGAGGAGAAACCAAGATGGCGGCATAGGTTAAACACCTAACCTACAGCCTGGCACAACAATTTCAAAAATACAACTAAAAGTCAAAATGGACATCATCCAGAACCACAGGAAAGCTGGTGGACTGAAATGCCCACAACTAGAAGGAAAGAGAAAACCACAAGGAAAATCAGAGGAGCCGTAAAAGCCTGAGGTATGGAGACACGGGCGTAGACACGAGCACGCGCGTGTGCGGGGAGGACGGAGCCAGAGAGGAAGGGGCGGCTGACGGCCTGGCCGGTGTTCACTAGCAGGAAGGAGATAAAAGCTCCAGATTGCGCTGAACCCCAGTTCCGGGCGAAACCCTGGGAAGCCAGGCGCAAGCTAGGGGAATGAATCTGGGCTGTGGGGAGGAGGCACAGAGGAGCGGCGAAAGGCAGAGCTCCAGAGGCGCACACGGGAAGGTGCACAGAGGAGGGACTGTTGAGTGTGCCGCTGAATTGCCCTAGTGGGAAGGAGACAAAAGCTCCGGACCATGATGAACTCCAGTTCCGACTGCACTGAACCCCAGTTCCGGGCAAAACCCTGGGAAGCCAGGCGCATGCTGGGGGAATGAATTTGGGCTATGGGGCGGAGGCACAGAGGAGCTGTAAAAGGCAGAGCTCCAGAGGCGCGCACGGATAGATGCGCAGAGGAGGGACTGTTGCCTGTGCCGCTGAATTGCCCTGGTGGGAAGGAGACAAAAGCGCCAGACTGCGCTGAGACCCAGTTCCAACTACACTGAAACCCAGTTCCAGGCGAGAATCTGGGAATCCAGATTCATTAGGGGAGAGACTAGACTGTTTGGCAGTGGGCGAAACTCCAGGGCGCGTTTCTCTCAGAGGTTTTTGCAGGGAGTACAGAGAGACACTGAGACACAAGAACCTCATAGGGCGGGGCTGACAGGAAGCCAAGGCTGTAGGCTCCACCCAGTAACTCCGCCCCATCCAAGCTGAGCACAGAGGCTTTTCCCTGCTGAGTGCCTCAGGCAGTAGCTGACCTACACTCCATTGGAGACCCAGAAACGAGGGCATCTAGTGGTCGGTGTGAGATGACAGCAGATTTCAACCACTCGCATAAGGGATACATTCAAGAGGAAGACTCAGTGAGCACCAAAGCCTTGCTGCACCAAGACCCGGCCCATAAACGTGTCTCCTGCACAGCAACTCTTCCTTTATAGACAAAGAGGGTCCTCACGGCCAATTAGCCCGGAGGACAATTCCTCCCAGTGACACCAACAACTATCAAGACTTAACTATACAAAGGAGGACCAAGATGGAGGCATAGGGCAGAAGCCTGATTGTTGCCTAACACAACAATTTTGAGACTACGACGGGAGAGCAGAGCAGACACCATCCAGAACGACCGGAGGGCTGGCTGAGCAGATACTCTACAACTAGAATAAAAGAGAGGGGTACGCAGGATGATGCTGATGCCGGTGACCCAAAGACCACACTTTAAGAACTACGGCTCAGGCGACACAATGTTCCCCCGCGGTCTCCGGCTGAGGGGATGGCTCCATTTGCTGCCGAGCACGGACAGACGAGCCCCTGGGAGACATGGGGTGGGAGACTCCGCGCTTGCTGACCTCCGAGTCCTTCAAGAATTTCAACGCCCCAGAAGCGGCCAGGTGCGCACGCTCGGCGACCAGCCACCGCTGCAGACCAAAGGGCCGACGCAGCGACACCAGACCAGCCCGCCGCCGCGCACCAGGGACACCGGAGCTTCGCCGAGCCCGCCGCCCAACAGTTCTGCGGCAGCCACCCTGGAGCTCTGAGAAAATTGCCGAAGGAATTGCTGAGAGGGAATTGACCAACAGGAATTGGGATCAAGAAGAAGAAACCCCGCTGGGACCCGGGTCCGGGAGAGGCTGCGCGCCTCTGGGCTCGGGTGTGGTCACACGCCCCTGGGTCTAGGTGAGGCCTCACGCCCCTGGGTCTGGGTGAGGCCATGTGCCCCTGGGTCCAAGTAAAGCCAGATTCCAGGTCCGGGTGAGGCCATGCGCCCCTGGGTCTGGGTGAAGCTGAATCCTGGGTCTGGGTGAGGCCGTGTGCCCCTGGATCCGGGTAAGGCTGGGTCCCGGGTCTGGGTGAGGCCGTGCGCCCCTGGATACGGGTGAGGCCATGCGACCCTGGGTATGGGAGAGGTCACGCGTCCCTGGGTCTGGGTGAGGCCACATGCCCTTGGGTCTATGAAACTAGATCCCGGGTCCGGGTGAGGCCGTGTGCCCCTGGATCCGGGTGAGGCTGGGTCCTGGATCCGGGTGAGGCTGGGTCCCGGGCCGGGTAAGGCCACACGCCCCTGGATCCGGGTGAGGCCACGCGACCCTGGGTCTGGGAGAGGTCACGCGCCCCTGGGTCCGGGTGAGGCCACGTGCCTATGGGTATAGGTGAAGCTAGATCCCGGGTCCAGGTGAGGCCGTGTGCCCCTGGACCCGGGTGAGGCTGGGTCCAGGGCCCAGGTGAGGCCACGCGCCCCTGGGTCCGGGTGAGGCCACGCGCCTCTGGGTCCGGGTGAAGCCGGATCCCGGGTCCGGGTGAGGCCGTGTGCCCCTGGATCGGGTGAGGCTGGGTCCTGGGTCCGGGTGAGGCCTTGTGCACCTAGGTCCGGGTGAGGCCACGTGCCCCTGGGTCTGGGAGAGGCCATGCGCCCCTGGGTCCGTGTGAGGCCTCGCACCGCTGTGTACGGGTGAAGCTGGATCCCGGGTCCGGGTGAGGCCGTGTGCCCCTGGATCCGGGTGAGGCTGGGTCCGGGTCTGGGTGAGGCCACGCGCCCCCTGGGTCTGGGTGAGGCCACGTGCCCCTGAGTCTGGGTGAAGCTGTGCCCCTGAGTCCGGCCGAGACCAAACCAGAGGGAGTCGGACCTCCGTTACCACCATTTGTCCACCATCCAGAGCTGAGGGGTCAGTGCTGACATGTACACATAAGGAACTGGTGGACATTGAAATTGGGTCTCAAAAGAACTGTTGGTCCAAAAAGAAATTCACTACAGACTGATTCATTTGCCTGTCAGCATAACTATTATTGCTCGTCTCACATTCAGTTCTTATAAGTATATCTCTAGTGACACATGATCTCGCTCATCTAAGGGAGATGATGAACAACATAGACTGATGAACAAGAACAGAACCAGAAACAAGGAGGCATCGATCGGACTATCGGGCCTCAGAGGGAGGATAGGGGAGGGTGGGGGGAGGGGGGAGAGATCAACCAAAGGACTTGTGTGCATGCTTATGAGCCTAACCAATGGTTAAGTTCAACAGGGGGTTGGGGCATCCGTGGGGAGGGGTGTGGGATGGAAATGGGGGGATGAGGACAAATATGTGACACCTTAATCAATAAAGTAATTTAAAAAAGTAGTCTTACAGATGTGGGTATGCAAATCACAGTGTTTATTCTCTTATCTACACTAATAAAAGAGAAAGATGCCAATTGACGATACATCCACTATGCCAACCAGCCAATCAGGGCTGATATGCAAATTAACCCAACAAAGATGGCGGGTAAATTTGCATATGCAGGCGGGGCGGGCAGTGCCAGATGTCACCTGCGGGTCTGGGCCGAGCTTGGGGCGGGCAGCGCCAGAAGCTGCCCAAGAGTTCTGGGCCTCAATTGGGGATCAGGCAGGCCAGGCGGGCAGTATCTCCGGGATCACTTTCTACCCCTCAGCCACCTGCAGACACTGGTGGAGCAGGCCCGGGTTGAACATTTTAATGAAAATGGGATGCCTGTGCCCCAGCTCACCACGCCCTGTCCCTGGCGAGGAGAGGGCAGTGGGCAGTTAGGAGGCACCGAGGTTCGAAAAGAATTGGGAGAAACCTGTAGGTGGGCTACCAGGAAGAGGTGCTGAACCATGAAGACATGGAGTGCTGGCTGATGGAGATGCGCAAATGTGCAGAGGAGGCGGCTCTCGCCAGCCCTGAGCTCAAAAAGCGCATCGACAGCCTGATGGACGAAATCACCTTTCTGAAGAAGGTGCATGAAGAGGAGATTGCCAAGCTTCAGGCGCAGATCCAGTACACTCGCTCAGATTTCCGTGGAGATGGATGTGTTCTCCAAGTCCAACCTCTCCACCACTCTCAAGGACATCCGCTCCCAGTACGAGAAGCTGGCTTCCAAGAACATGTAGAATGCCAAAGAATGGTACAAGAGCCGCTTCACCATGCTGACAGAGAATGCTGCCAAGAACACCTACGCTGTGCGCGCCGCCAAGGACGAGGTGTCCGAGAGCCATGGCCTGCTCAAGGCCAAGACCCTGGAGACTGAACAAGCCTGGGCATGAATGAAGCGCTGGGAAAGCAGCTGCAAGAGCTGGAGGATAAGAAAAACGCCGACATTAGTACTATGCAGGACTCAATCAACAAATCAGAGAATTAGAACTACAAAGAGTGAAATGGCATGACATTTAAAAGAATACCAGGACCTCCTCAACGTGAAGATGGCTTTGGACATTGACATTGCAGCTTACAGGAAACTCTTAGAAGGTGAGGAGACTTGGCTTAGTTTCACCTGCATGGGAAGCATAACAAGTGGCTACTTCCAGAGTTCTCAGGTCTTTTAATGATCTGCCTACAGTGGTTTACAGACTAGCTCCTACTTGATGTCCACTCACTCCTTCTCTTAATACATCAGTCACGTCCAGTAGGAGCAGATAGAGGTGGAGGAGACCAATGAGGCTGCAAAAGCTGAGAAGCTAAAGATGAACCCCCCTCTGAAGGAGAAGCTGAAGAGGAGGAGAAGGAAAAGGCTGAGGAAGAGGAAGAAGGTGCCAAGGAAGAATTTGAGGATGAAAAGGAGGAAGAAGGAGGTGAAGGTGAAGGAGAAGATGACCAAGAAGCTGAGGATGAGAAGAAAGATGAAGGTACGGGGGAGGAGCAAGCAACCAAGAAGAAAGATTGAGCCTCCCTTTCCTTAATTATTTAAGGAATAATCCTCCTGAAACCAGGTCAACCCTGTCCCCAACCAAGCTGTTGAGTTCCCAATACTATATGAAATAAGAAGTCAATATATATAACATTCTTAGATGACTCAAGCTGGACATTAAATGTTGTGCTGTCTTTTCTCCTCATGCAGAGTATCTGTTTGCTTGCAGAGTAGCTGCTTGGCTTGCTGCCAGCCTATGCATGATCCACGCTTATGAGTTCAGGATCTATGGCAATGTGAATAATTCAGATGTATACAATAAAAACACATGAATACATGAATTCACTAATATTAATGTTAAACTTCTTGGAAAAAGTAGTCCTTTGAATCTTTGGTGGTTAGGAATTAAAGACCTCAAATCATGTGCAATAAACAGTAAATAAAGTTACACTGAATGACAAAAACAACAACAACAACAAACAAACCACAAAACATTAGTGGCCAGGAAACGTTCAAAGAGCTGGGGAACCATTCCCAAATCAGGAAGGGAAGTGACAGGGTGTATATTATTGCTACGAATACAGTATTTTCTACTAATTACAACATATACAATGTAATGTATTGGATGCCTTCCTATGGCATGAAGTACGTATTATCATAGAGTAATACTGGTAGATATGTTATAGTTATGGCAGTATACCATATCCTATCTATATTAATAAAAGGGTAATATGCTAAATAGACCATGAGACCTTCCAGACGACCTTCCGCACAAAGCCATGGTAATGGGGCCAAGGCAGAGGGTAGGGGTGATCTGGCCAGGAGGGGAGGGCAGTTGGAGATTATCAGGCTAGAAGAGGGGGGCAGTTGAGGGAGAGCAGATCAGCAGAGGGGACCAGTTGGAGGTGAGCAGGCCAGCATGGGGGTGCAGTTGGGGGCAAGCAGGCCAGCAGGCAGAGTGGTAAGGAGCGATCAAGCAGGCAGGCAGGTGATCAGTTAGGAGCCAGCAGTCCCGGATTGAGAGGGGGTTGTCCGACTGCCGGTTTAGACCTGATTCCACAGGGGTCCCAGATTGGAGAGGATGCAGGCCAGACTGAGGGCCCCCCCTGCCCCTATGCACAAATTTCGTGCAACGGGCCACTAGTTTTATATAAGTCGTTTTCCTTTTTAAAAATAATGTATTTGACCTTTTAGAAAGAGAGGAAGGGAGAGAGTGAGACATGGAGATATGTGAAACATTGAACTGCTGCCTCCTATCTGCCACCTACAGGGCATCCAGGTAGGCATGTGCCCTGTCCTGGACTGGAACCACTGAGCTTTCAGGGCAAGGGATGGTGCCCAACCAACTGAAGTACAATGGCCCCGGAAGAGATTATTCTTGTGTTATTATTTACTAACTATTGTATTAATTTCCTTACCAACAACTCTACACCTACTTTACCACACCCTACATTTACCTCCTGCCCTTTTATAATTTATCTTTCTGCCTTTCCCAGCTCTAAATGCAGTCACTCATTTTCCTTCCTTTACAAGATTAGTTCACATTTTTCATAATGTTATAAACAGTATAGTGTGTGTATTCTTTAACAAGTATGGGACTCTTTCATGCTACACAGTTAATTTGAGGTTCAACACTAATGCTTATGTGAAATGTTAATTGTTTTGTTTTTCTGTTTAGTATTGTGTTCTGTAAATACCTCTTTATTGATCTATGTTTTTTTTGTTGCTATTTCCAGATTTGAGATATTATAAATAAATTTTCTAGTAATATTGGGTTCAGTTCTTTGTACAAATGTATGTTTTCTTTACCTAACTATTGCAGTATAGGTAAGTGTTTTACTTTTTAAAATATGTAGAGCTGTGATCTAAAATGGTCCTTTCTGCCGAAACCGGTTTGGCTTGGTGGATAGAGCGTAGGCTTGTGGACTGAAGGGTCCTGGGTTCAATTCTGGTAGGGGGCATGTACCTTGATTGTGGGCACATCACCTGTGGGGGGTGTGCAGGAGGCAGTTGATTGATGTTTCGCTTTCATTGATGTTTCTAACTCTCTATCCCTCTCCCTTCCTCTGTGTAAAAAATCAATAAAAATAAAAAAATAAAAAAATAAAATGGTCCTTTCTTTGCCTTCCCAGACACCCACAATAATGAAAATTCTAGTTTTTATTATCCCTGGGAGCACATGCGATGTTTAATATTAACTGTAGGCCTGAAAATATATATTGTTAACTTGTTTTGTTTTAATTCCATATCCCGAAGAAATTTTTATTGAGGGCATTTCTTTATGCATTTATTTACACTGTCTCTTTTAAAAAATATATATTTTTATTGATTTTTTACAGAGAGGAAGGGATAGGGACAGAGAGCTAGAAACATCAATGAGAGAGAAACATCGACCAGCTGCCTCCTGCACACCCCCTAGTGGGGATGTGCCCACAACCTATGTACATGCCCTTGACCGGAATGGAACCTGGAACTTTCAGTCCGCAGGATGACGCTCTATCCACTGAGCCAAACCGGTTTTGGCAATTTACACTGTCTTTATCTCCTTTGTTGAAAAGTCTGGTCAGAAACTTTTACCAATTTGTAAAATGAATTCATGATTTAATCAATAGGAAGTCATTCGTTTCACCACTTAACACATCTGTTTTCATCTCACTCATTCCTCAAGGACTCAACTTCTCTTTGCCCTTTGGAACTTTATGTTTTGAATACTGTTAGGAAAATTGTTTCTGTAAAATTGTATCCTATGTACAATTTAAAGCCCATTTGCATGATACACTTATAAGATTAGCCTACGTTGCTAACATTCTCCACCATTCAGTTTAAGTTGAAGCATTCAACAGTATGTTAAGTGAAGTCAAGGTTTGTAGTATTTGTCAATTTTCTGGTGTAAATACTCTCATCATCGTCACTTTCAAACTTCCAATGTGATAGCACTGAATATGGGCAGATAAGATATTTCAGTAGTAAATCATTATATTATATTTCCAACTTATTGATACAGGAGATATAAATATGCCCAATAATTTTCATAATAAAATCTATATAATAAAAGCCTTAAGTGATGGTTATGGTGGAACGATCAGAACGACCAGTCGCTATGATGTGCACTCAATGCAGGAGCTGCCCCTGGTGGTCAGTGCGCTTCCATAGGGGGAGCGCCACTCAGCCAGAAGCTGGCCTCACAGCTGGCGAGTGCAGTGGCAGTGACAGGAGCCCCTCCTGCCTCTGTGGCAGTGCTAAAGAGCAACAAGCTGAGCAGTAGGGAGCAGCAAGCAGGTAGACAGCAAGGAGCGAGGGGTCCCAGACTGCAAGAGGGATGTGTAACTGCCGGCTTAGGCCCGCTCCCCGTGCTGGCAGGCAGACATCCCCCAAGGGGTGCCAGACTGCAAGAGGGTGCAGGCCAGGCTGAGGGACCTTCCCCCCATGCATGAATTTTGTGCACCGGTCCTCTAGTAGTACAATAATTGGGAAGTGGCAAGTTTTAATCATTTTTTAAACTTTGATGTAAGTATAATTGATGTAAAACATACATTCAAAATATTTTTATTGATTTCAGAGAGGAAGGGAGGAGTGAGGGATAGAAACATCAATGATGAGAGAGAATCACTGATAGGATGCCTCCTGCATGCCTCACAATGGGGATCCAGCCCACCACCTGAGCATGTGTCCTGACTGGGAATGCTACCATGACCTCCAGTTTCATAGGTCAATGCTCAACCATTGAACCACAACAGCCTGGCTCTCCTAAGCTTCTAAGGAATCCCGCTCGACCTGCAACCAAGGCAGCAATGAACAACGACAGCTCATCCTGGCTAACTCCCTGGACCTGTGCTCAAGGCCTTCTTTTCTCTGATTCTCCAGTGATCTCACAGGAGTGTTTCTAGAGGACCAAAAGAGCCCCACCTAGTCTTTCTGCTTTTCCTTGTTCTATCATAAGCCCTAGATTTTTTTCATTATCCCCATCTTTTATAAATGTTCCCTCAAAATCTCTGAACTCCTGTTGTGAAATCTTTTCTGAATGAAGTCAAGAACTCAAACACTATAGGCCAAGCTGAGGGAGACCAGCTCCAGGCTGGTTCCTGTTCCCTAAAAGTTATGACTGCGACATCCTGTATAAAGACAGAACAAGGCATGATTTTGCTTACAAGACTTGGAAGAAAACGTGATGGCCCACAATTGCTTTGTTGTTGTTGAGTCAAATCAATCTTAACACTGTTCATTTTTCAAATGTCTTTATTGATTTTTGAGAGAGAAAGGGAGAGGAAGGAACATCAATGATGAGAGATAATCATTGATAGGCTGCCTCCAGCATTCCCTTTACTGGGATGGAGCCCACAACCTGAGTATATGCCTTGACCTGGAATGGAACCAGTGATACGTTGGTTGATGTGTACACGACTAACCACTGAGTCCCACCGGCTGTGCACACTATTATTTTTTTCTAGAGGCCCAGTGCACGAATTCGTGCATGGGTGGAGTCCGCCCGCCCCCTCCAATCAGGGTGGATCAGGGCTGGGCCTGTCAGGAGGAGAAGATGGCAGGAGGTTGGCTGGCATGAGGCCAGATCCGGGCCTGATCAGGGCCGGGCTGGCTGGGGAAAGGGGCCATGGGTAATTTGCTGATGGACCCTACCCCTGATTGGGGTTGGGGTGCTGATTGAGGGTGGGGCAGGCCTGGGCAAGGGCTGTGAGTTGTGGGCAGGCAGGCCCCGCCCTGATTGGGGTGGGTTGGGGGGGCAGATCTGGGATGGGGCCAGATGGGGATAGGGCTTGCAGGAGATTGGATGGCCAGCCAGAGTCAAGTGTCCTCCCACCTGGGTGCACCTCAAAATTGCAGGAGACCAAGACCCAGCTGGCCCAACCCCCATTAAGCACTGTAGTGCAGGGGGTATGGCCTCAGGTCCCCCAGCCCCAGCACTGAGGTGTGGGACTCGGCATCAGGTCCCCTGGCCAGGCCCCATGTCATACGGCCCCAGTGCCTGTGTGGAGGGCGCAGCCTCAGGTCCCCCCACTTGGCCTCAGGTCCCAGGGTCCCAGTGATGACGCGGGGAGCACAGCCTCAGGTCACTCAGCCCTGGCGCCTGGGAAGGGTGTGTGGCCTCAGGTTCCCCAGCCCTGTCTCATGTCCCCTGACACCAGCACCGAGGAGGGGGGCACTGCCTTAAGTCCCCCGGGTTCCGCGCTGGGGTAGCGAGGAGAAGATGGCAGGAGGTTGGCTGGCATGAGGCCAGATCCGGGCCTGATCAGGGCCGGGCTGGCTGGGGAAAGGGGCCATGGGTAATTTGCTGATGGACCCTACCCCTGATTGGGGTTGGGGTGCTGATTGAGGGTGGGGCATGGCCTCAGGTCCCTGGGCCCAGGGCCAGGGACGAGTGTCATGGCCTCAGATCCCCTGGCTCAGCCTCAGGTCCCCCTACACCGCGTGAGGGGGTGAGGGTGTGAGGGCAGGAGGGTGCGGGGCACTAGGGTGTGACAACCAGTTGCATAGTAGCTCTTTATTATATAGGATTGCTGACTCTATTACAGATTTTCCCAATTTCTGTCATCCTCCTCTACCTTTTTCTCCCTCTACCCTGCCTCCCCTGCTCCTAGTCTCTCACCACATTATTGTCTCTGTCCATGGCCTATGCATATATGTATATACTTTGTTTAAAATAGTTTTGTTCATTTTTAGATAGTGGAAGGGAGAGAAAGAGAAAAAAACATCAATGATGAGAGAGAATTGCTGATTAGTTGCCTCATGCATGACTCGACCCCCACACTGGGAATAGAGCCTGCAACCCAAGTCTGTGCCCTGACCAGGAAAAGAACCAGAATCATATGACCTCATCATTTGTGGAATATAATAAATAGCATAAATTGGTGAACAAAAATAAATTCAGAGACATAGAAGCATTGAACAGATTGTCAAACTTCAGAGGGAAGTCAGGGAAGGGAAGGGTTAAGGGATCAACCAAAGGACTTATATGCATTCATATAAGCATAACCAATGGACACAGACACTATGGGGGACAAGGGCATGTGCTGAGTCTTGGGGGTGGCTAGGCAGATCTCAAAGGGGGAAAAGGTGTTATATGTAATACTATATGTAATGCTTTAAACAATAAATAATTGAAAAAATAAAAATAAAATGAAAAGAACCGTGATCTCCTGGTTCATAGGTCGAGGCTCAACCACTGAGCTACATCAGCTGGGATACATTATTTTAAAATTTACAAAAATACATATATATTTTATTGTTGATAGTATTATCCATGTCTCCCATTTCCCCCTCTGTGTATATGCTTTGGTGGATCTCTTGCATTCCTCCCCACCTCCTTCCCCTTGGAGATCTGTTAGTCTGCTCCAGTTAGCCAGGCCTCTGGTTCCATATAGTCCAACCCCAGGCTTCACTCTCTCTGCCACATTCACCTAGTCATAGTATTGGCCTGGGCGGTTGAGAAAACTACATTACCCAGAAGGCACTGCACTCATGTGGGCGGAGCTAAATGGCATTTTGGTGCCAATGCATCCGGTTAGGGCGGGACTTCCGCCTTCCTCTTCCCAGTGGACTTTAAACTTTTTTGCTGTTAGTTCACAGAGTCACAGGCTTCAGGGCACTGGACTGAGTAAGATGAGGCCTGGGAGGCAGCTGCCTGCTGTGCAGGGTGTGTCTGAGGCTCCTTGAGCCCCAACAGATCGAAATTGGCGTCTCCATGCCTCCTGGATCCTCTCTGCTCACAGCGTTCCCACAGCCTGACCCCACTGAAACCTCCAGCCTTGGGGAGCGGCGCCTCTCAGGTCCTGCCGCCAAGGTCCCAGCGTTCAGAATGGTAAGTCCCTCGTGGGTGACAAATGGTTTTGGTGGGGAAGAGGGTGGAAGGCTGCAGTGCCACCTTGTAATGACGTGATGGTGCGACTGAGCAGGGAGGATTGGGAAACCTGGGCCTGTTGTGGGTGTAAAGGCAACAAAGAGATGAGGTGTGGTTTTGCACAAGGAGTTTTACTTTCATTCTCAGAACGCTGGGGCCATAGATGGTTGTGAAAAAAAGAGGGACATTTTCTGAGGTAGGGTTCTAACTTTTCCTACCATTGCTCAGAGGAAGAACAGACTAGAAGACAGAGGACAGCATTGTGGACAGGAAGGGGAAGGGGAAGTCCTGGAAATGACAAGGTAACTGGCAAGAGTGAGCACTGAGGATTGAGCCCTGAGATAATACAGGCATCTGAAGGGCACCTGCCTCTGGGCTGGGCCAGGGTACTGAGCAGCCTGAGCCCATAGAACCTGGTGGTTTCCAGGCTCTTAACAGACCATTTTCTTTTCTCAAATTCCTGCAAATGCAGAATCAATTAGGTGTATGGATTTTTGGAGCTTATTTGAAGGCCTCAAACACTTGTGGCCTCTGAGATAGTGATGCGCTGGGACTGTCAGCCACTCTTGTAGCCCCCTTGGACCTGGGTACTTTGAACAGACACTAATCCCAGAATCCTAAGGTCACCACTAGGTCTTCATGTTGTGCACCTTCTTTTTGGCCACCAGTGTAATGAGTGAGAGTTCTTCCAGGACATAGGTTCTAGAATGTGCAAAGTCTTGGAGTAAACAGTGAGCTGAATTAGTAACCTGCAGGTATGTTTTTTAAAGTACATATATATTTTTATTGATTTTATATGTACAAATGAAGTGAGAAAGAGAGAGAGATGGAGAAACTGGGATGAGCAAGAAACAAGGGCCGGTTGCCTCCTGCACAACACCTACAGTGGATCCAGCTCACAACCCAAGCATGTGACTTTACCAGTGAATGGGTCTATGCTCAACCAAATGAGACACATCAGCCTGGACTGTAGATCACTTTAATACAGGGAATCATGGTCAGGTTGGTAATGGTAATAGTATCTTAGAAGGGACAGGGTAAGCTTCAGGACTGGCTTTCTTGCTGGGGCCACTGTTGGTTGGAGGTGCGTATCACAACACAGCATAGGGATAGAGGTTGTTATGTAGAGTGTGGGGAGAGAGAATGGTTTTTCAGTGGCCGAGGTCGGAAACTAATTAAAACAAGGTGAGACCAGGGCTGGTACATACCAAGTTTTTGAAACTCTCATCAGGATTTTCTTGTGATCCTTGTTGTAGCCTGGCTGTGAGAAGTTGCAGTCATTCTTGTGGATTGACTAAGAGGCTTGAGTGGTCATCTGTGAGACTCACTGGGCATGATGCAGAGGGCCATTGGGGCTAGGACTTCAGTGAAGGTTAAGTGAGAGATGTTGGCTGTGACTAGTGAAGGGACATCAAGTGCAACATCAAAGGAGGTGTGATTATTGTTCTTAATAGTTGAGGTTGAAGGAAAAAAACAGTCATGGAGAGAGGCCTACATAGCAGGACTCAAGGCTGCCTCTATGAGTGTGGACTATCAGAGTCTGAGCAGTACTTGATCCTGATTCCATTTGGCAACCATCCTCTGGACCATACATGATGAGTAATAAGTAAAATCCAGCAGATGAGTATGGGGGCCGGGGCTATGGAAGTGCAGGTTTGAGAGAGTTGTGGTAGAAAGAATGACGTGCACTTGGAGAGCAAATGTGAATTCTTGGCCACAGGACCATGACATTGACATAAGAGTGAATGAAGGCCGAAACCGGTTTGGCTCAGTGGATGGAGCGTCGACCTGCGGACTCAAGGGTCCCGGGTTTGATTCCGGTCAGGGCATGTACCTTGGTTGCGGGCACATCCCCAGTAGGGGGTGTGCAAGAGGCAGCTGATCGATGTTTCTCTCTCATCGATGTTTCTGGCTCTCTATCCCTCTCTCTTCCTCTCTGTAAAAAATCAATAAAATATATATTAAAAAAAAAAAGAGTGAATGAAGGAAGAGCCTATTTCTGGTGTGCCTGATGTAACAATAAGGTGAATTTTAGGTAATTGCCTGTAAAGAAAGGAGTTTGGGTGCTACATTCTAGGTTAAGAGCTTAGGTGACATTTAACTAAACACCTGACTTTTGTTGTTGGGAGGAAACACTGGTTGATGGGAATGAGAGCATACATCAGTGTTACCAGGCTTGTAAATCCTCACTGGCATGGGTAAGGAAGAAGGGTAAGAGAGAAATAGATTATGGAGGTGGTGAACTATAATTTTGGAAAAGAAGGTGATTAGGAAATAATGTATCCACACCATGGCAAATTTGCATTACCTCTGAAGTTGTGCCTCTGGGAATGAGGCTGTGTGAGAGAAGTGTTGTTCAAAGAACTATGTGCAGCAGATTGTGAAAAGTGATGGCCTCAGCATCTTGGGGATGGGGTCAAGAAGGTGAAGTGTGATGCCCTGATTTTGGTGTCTTAGAGGAACAACCGGAGGGTCTACAGGCTATTTCCTGAGAAGAACAGTATCAAATCACTCACACTCTCTTTATGGCCAACATCCCCCTCTAACCTATGTTTTTGACACCCACTCCATTGATAAGAGGCACTGTGGTGTACATGGGGCGTCCAGAGCTCAGGTATCTTCTATCTGCTCAACTTAATTTTTCTAATAACAGAGGGATCCCTAGGTTTTTATTTGGATCTGCTTTTTAAGGCTTACTTAGGTATATGTATCACTGGCAAACAATGAAATGTACTTTTCTAATGTGTACTATTTGGTGAGTTTGAACATACGGATAATGCTCTCAAATATTCACAGGTGAAATAAGCTCTGTTACACATATCCATGGTGAGGCAAAATTAGGCTTACAGTTTTGAGTATGCAAAATACAGTTTATTCTCTGTTCTTAAATAACTATATATATATATATATATATATATATATATTTTAATTTAATAAGTCTTTATTATTCATATTATAATTGTTCCTCTTTTTTCCCCATAGCTCCCCTCCACCAGATTCCTACCCCACCCTCTGCCCTTACCCTACCCCACTGTCCTCATACATAGGTGTACGCTTTTTGTTCAGTCTCTTCCCGCACCCCCACTCCCCTTTTCCCCCGAGAATTGTCAGTCTACTCCCTTTCTATGCCCGATTCTATTATATTCACCAGTTATTACTGTTCATCAGATTTTTTATTCCCTTGGTTTTTAGATTCATTTGTTGATAGATATGTATTTGTTGTTCATAATTTTTATATTTATCTTTTTCTTCTTCTTCCTCTTCTTAAAGAATACTTTCAGCATTTCATATTATTCTGGTTTGGCGGTGATGAACTCCTTTAGCTTTTTCTTATCTGTGAAGCTCTTTATCTGACCTTCAATTCTGAATGATAGGTTTGCTGGGTAGAGTAATCCTGGTTGTAGTTTCTTGCTATTCATCACTTTGAATATTTCTTGCCATTCCCATCTGGCCTGCATAGTTTCTGTTGAGAAATCAGCTGACAATCGTACGGTGCTCCCTTGTAGGTAACTAACTGTTTTTCTCTTGCTGCTTTTATATTCTCTCTTTGTCTTTTGCTCTTGGCATTTTAATTATGATGTGTCTTGTTGTGGTCCTCTTTGGATTCCTTTTGTTTGGGGTTCTATGTGCTTCCTGGACTTGTAAGTCTATTTTTTTCAGCAGGTGGGGGAAGTTTTCTGTCACTATTTTTTTCAAATAGGTTTTCAGTATCTTGCTCTCTCTCTTTTTCTGGGACCCCCATAATTCTGATGTTGATACGCTTGAAGTTGTCCCAGAGGCTTCTTACACTATCTTCAACTTTTTGGATTATTTTTTCTTTTTGCTTTTCCGGAGGAGTGTTTTTTGCTTCTTGGTATTCCACATCTTTGACTTGATTCTTGCAATCCTCTAGTCTTCTTTTAGTTCTCTGTATAATATTTTTTATGTCAGTCAGTGTATGCTTAATTTCTAGTTGATTCTTTTTCATATTCTCGAGGGTCTCGTTAAATTTATCGGCCTTTTCTAGGAAATTCTTGAAAAACCTTATAACCGTGGTTTTGAACTCTATATCCAGTCTTTTCCTTTCCTCCTATTCCTTCATTTGTGGTCTGCCTCTTTGTCTCCGCATTTTAGCTGATTCCCTGAGTTGATGGAGTTGCTTTGTGTGCTAGGTGTCCTAGCAGGACCTAGTAGCTCAGCCTTCCCAGTTACCTGAGGTGGTCACTCTTGGTGCACCACTTTGTGGGCTATGTGTGCAGTCTTGTAGTTAAGCCTTGATTGTTGTTGGTATCACTGAGGGGAGTTGACCTCCAGGCCAATTGGCCATGAGCATCAGCAGTGTCTCTGCTGGGAGGGCTTCTGTGCTCAGCTTGGATGGGGCGGAGTCTCAGGGTGGAGCAGACAGCCTTGGTTTCCCGTCAGCCCAGCCCTAAGAGGGCCCTGTGTCTCAGTGTCCTGCGGCAATGGCTGCACGCACCTCTGAGAGAAGGCTGCTCTCGAGTTTCGCCCACTGCCAGACAGTCCAGTTTCTCCCTGAATGAGTCTGGTACCCAACGTCTCACCTGGAGCTGGATTTCAGTGCAGTCGGGAGGTTTTGTTTTCCTCCCAAACGAGAAAGCTAGCCGCGTATTCAGCCTCCTGCCCTTTCCGCGAGCACAGGTCTCCGCACGTCCACAGCTCCTCTGAGTCTCTGTGTCATTTTCTTTTTCTTTCTAGTTGCAGAATTTTCACTCAGCCAGCTTTCAGGTGGCTCTGGACGATGTTTGCTCTGTCTTCCAGTTGCAGTTTTAAAATTGTTGTGCGAGGCAGCAGTATAGGTGTTTACCTTATGCTGCCATCTTGGTTTCTCCTATATTATATGTTTTAAATGTTGTTTTTATTAATTTTTAGAGAGGAAGGGAGGAGGAGAGAAACATCAATCTTTCAGCTCCTATAAGCCCACTACAGGGGATCCAGGAATGTATGTGCCCTGACCTGAAATTGAACCAGGGACATTTTAGTGAATGGAAAGATGGTCAATTAAATGAACCACCATGGATATGATGGCGTTTATACTTGTATTATCATTTATTAATTATTTTTAATACCAACAACTCTAAATCTACTTTCGCCACACCCTGTATTTACCTCATGCTCTTTTATTTTAATATATTTTTTATTGATTTAAGATAGGAAGGGAGAGGGAGAGAGATATAGAAACAACGATGAGAGAGAATCATTGATTGGTTGCCTCTTGCATCCTATTTAGATCCATTGTCCCCACTGGGAATCGAGCCCACAACCCTGGCACATGCCCTTGACTGGAATCGAACCTGGGACCTTTCAGTCCGCAGGCCGACAATCTATCCACTGAGCCAAACCAGCCAGGGCCCTCCTACCCTTTTATACTCTTTTCTGCTTCCCAAGCCCTCCATGCTGATATTGTTATAACTTCTTCTTTTTTTTTTTTACATTTTTTTTATTGAGGTATCATATGTGTACATATCTTACCATTACCCCCCCACCCCACACCCATACATGCCCTCACCCCCCAGAGTTTTGCATCCATTGTTTATGCATATATGCATGCATACAAGTCCTTCGTTTGATTTCATATCTCCCTCACCTCTCCCTAACTTTCCCCCTGTAATTTGAAAGTCTGTTTGATGCTTTACTGTCTCTGTATCTATCTTTTTGTTCGTCAGTTTATAATGTTCTTTACTATCCATAAATGAGTGAGATCATGTGGTATTTTTCTTTCATTGACTGGCTTATTTCACTTAGCATAATGTTCTCCAATTCCATCCAGGTTGCTGCAAATGATGAGAATTCCTTCTTTTTTATGGCAGCATAGTATTCCATTGTGTAGATGTACCACAGTTTTCTGATCCAGTCATCTGCTGATGGGCACCTAGGCTGTTTTCAAATCTTAGCTATTGTAAATTGTGCTGCTATGAACATAGTGGTGCATATATCCTTTCTGATTGGTGTTTCTAGTTTCTTTGGATATATTCCCAGGAGTGGGATTACTGGGTCAAATGGGAGTTCCATTTTCAGTTTTTTGAGGAAACTCCATACTGTTCTCCACAGTGGCTGCACCAGTCTGCATTCCCACCAGCAGTGCACGAGGGTTCCTTTTTCTCTGCACCCTCGCCAACACTTGTCGTTTGTTGATTTGTTGATGATAGTAGCCATTCTGACAGGTGTGAGATGGTACCTCATTGTTGTTTTGATTTACATCTCTCGGATAATAAGTGACTTTGAACATGTTTTCATGTGTCTCTTGGCCTTCCTTCTGTCTTCTTTTGAAAATATTCTGTTTAGGTCTGTTGCCCATTTTTTTATTGGATCATTTATCTTCCTTTTATTAAGTTGCATAAGCTGCCTGTAGATTTGGAGATTAAACCTTTATCAGTGATAGCATTTGCAAAAATGTTCTCCCATGCAGTGGGCTTTCTTGTTGTTTTGTTGATGGTTTCTTTTGCTGTAAAAAAGCTTTTTATTTTGATGTAGTCTCATTTGTTAATTTCCTCTTTAGCTTCCATTGCCCTAGGGGCAGTGTCACTGAAGAAGTTCTTTTGGCATATGTCTGAGATTCTGTTGCCTGTGGAGTCCTCTAGTATTTTTATGGTTTCCCATCTTATGTTTAAGTCCTGTATCCATTTTGAGTTTATTTTTGTGTATGGTGTAAGTTGGTGATCTAGTTTCATTTTTTTGCATGTATCTATCCAATTTTCCCAACACCACTTATTGAAGAGACTGTCTTGACTCCATTGTATGTTCATGCCTCCTTTGTGAAATATTAATTGAGCATAGTGGTTTGGGTCGATATCTGGATTTTCTATTCTGTTCCATTGATCAATATGTCTGTTCTTGTGCCAGTACCAGGCTGTTTTGAGAACAGTGGTTTTGTAATACAGCTTGAAATCTGGTATTGAGATCCCACCTACTTTATTCTTCTTTCTCAGGATTGCTGTGGCTATTCGGGGTCTTTTTTTATTCCAGATGAATTTTTGGAGAGTTCTTTCTAGGTCTGTGAAATATGCTGTTGGTATTTTGATGGGGAGTGCATTGAATCTATAGATTGCTTTGGGTAGTATGGACATTTTAATGATGTTGATTCTACCAATCCATGAACATGGTATGTTCTTCCATCTGTTTACGTCTTCCTCTATATCTTTTTTCAGTGTCCTGTGGTTTTCTGCGTATAGGTCTTTTACCTCCTTAGTTAAGTTTATTCCTAGGTATCTTAATTTTTTTGGTGCGATCGTAAATGGGATTGCTTTTTTAGTCTCTCTTTCTGTAAGTTCATTATTGGTGTATAGAAATGCCATAGATTTCTTGGCGTTAATTTTGTATCCCGCTACATTGCCGAATTCATTTATTAACTGTATTAGTTTTTTTATGGAATCTTTTGGGTTTTTTATGTACAATATCATGTCATCTGCAAATAAGGACAGTTTCACTTCTTCTTTTCCAACTTGGATGCCTCTTATTTCTTCTTCTTGCCTAATTGCGATAGCTAATACTTCCAGTACTATGTCAAACAGAAGTGGTGAGAGTGGGCATCCCTATCTTGTTCCTGTTCTTAGGGGAAATGGTTTTAGTTTTTTCCCATTGAGTATGATGTTTGCTGTGGGTTTATCATATATAGCTTTGATTATGTTGAGGTATGAGCCTTCTATTCTCACCTTGTTGAGAGTTTTTATAAAGAAAGGGTGTTGGATTTTGTCAAATGCTTTTTCTGCATCTATTGATATGACTATGTGATTTTTATCTCTCAATTTGTTTATGTGATGTATCACGTTTATTGATTTGCGGATATTGTACCATCCTTGCATTCCTGGGATGAATCCTACTTGGTCATGGTGTATGATCTTTCTGATGTACTGCTGGAGCCGATTTGCTAGAATTTTGTTCAGGATTTTGGCATCTATGTTCATGAGGGATATTGGCCTGTAATTATCTTTCATTGTGTTGTCTTTATCTGGTTTTGGTATTAGGGTGATTCTGGCTTCATAGAAGGAGCCTGGAAGTGTTCCTTCCTCTTGAATTTTTTGGAATAGTCTGAGGAGGATAGGTTTTCATTCTTCCTTGAAAGTTTGGTAAAACTCTCCTGTGAAGCCGTCTGGCCCCGGGCTTTTGTTTGCCGGAAGCTTTTTGATGACTGCTTCAATTTCTTCCATATTTACTGGCATGTTGAGCTGTTTAGATTCTTCCTGATTGAGTTTTGGAAGGTTGTATTTTTCTAGGAATATGTCGTTTTCCTCCAGGTTGTCCAGTTTGTTGGAATAGAGTTGTTCATAGTATTTTGTAACAATCCTTTGTATTTCGTCGGGGTCTGTTGTTATTTCACCTCTTTCACTTCTGATTTTGTTTATTTGGGTCCTCTCTCTTTGCTTCTTGTTGAGCCTGGCTAGAGGTTCATCAATCTTGTTTATCCTTTCAAAGAACCAGCTCTTGGTTTTGTTGATCTTTTGTATTGTTTCTTTGGTCTCTATGTTGTTTATATCCGTTCTGATCTTTATTATTTCTTTCCTTCTGCTTACACTGGGCTTATCTTGTTGCTCTCTCTCTAACTCTTTGAGTTGTTGGGTTAGGTAATTTATTACCATTGTTTCTTGTTTTTTGCAGTAGGCTTGTAGAGCTATGAACTTCCCTCTCAGGACTGCTTTCCCTCAGTCCCATAGATTTTGGATTGTTGTGTTTTCATTGTCATTTGTTGCCATGATGTGTTTTTGGTAACCCAGTCGTGGTTTCATAGCATGCTGTTTAGTCTCCAAGTGTTTGATTTCTTTGGGTTGTTTTTATTGTAGTTGATTTCCAGTTTTATGCCACTGTGATCTGAGAAGATGCTTGATATGATTTCTATCTTCTTGAATTTGTAGAGACTTTGCCTATGTCCTAACATATGGTCTATCTTTGAAAATGACCCATGTGCACTTGAGAAGAATGTATATTCTGTGGCTTTGGGGTGAAATGTTCTGAAGATGTCGATTAATTCCATCCGTTCTAGTGAGTCATTTAGGATTGATGTTTCTTTGCTGATTTTTTGTTTAGAGGATTTGTCCAATGGTGATAGTGGGGTATTGAAGTCTCCTACTATGATTGTATTGCTTTCAATCTCTCCTTTGATATCTTCCAGGAGTTTTTAATGTATCTTGGTGCTCCTGTATTGGGTGCATATATGTTTACCAGAGTTATTTCTTCTTGTTGGATTTCTCCCTTTAGTATTATGAAGTGGCCTTCATTATCTCTTGTTATGTCCTTCACTTTGAGATCTAATTTGTCAGATATAAGTATTGCTACCCCAGCTTTTTTTTTCATTTCCATTCGCCTGGAAAACCTTTTTCCATCCCTTTACTCTCAGTCTGTATGTGTCATTTTTTTTTTTGAGGTGGGTTTCCTGTAGACAGCAGATATATGGGTTTTGTTTTCTTATTTAATCTGTTACCCTGTGTCTTTTGATTGGGGCATTCAATCCATTTATATTTAAAGTTATTATTGATAGGTACTTATCTGTCGCCATTTTTATTCTATATCCCTGTGTTCCTTCTTTGCTTCCTCTTTCTTTCTTTCTTTCTTTCTTTCTTTCTTTCTTTCTTTCTTTCTTTCTTTCTTTCATTTTTTTTAACAGCAGACCCTTTAGCATTTCTTTCATTTCTGGTTTGGTGGTAATAAACTCCTTTAGTCCTTTTTTCTCTGTGAAGCTCCTGATTTCACCTTCAATTTTGATTGATAGCCTTGCTGGGTACAGTATTCTTGGATTGAGATCCTTCCTTGCATGACTTTGTATATTTCATTCCATTCCCTCTGGCCTGATGAGTTTCTGTTGAGAAATCAGTTGCTAGTCTTATGGGGGTTCCTTTGTATGTAACTGTCTGTCTCTCTGTGGCTGCTTTTAAGATTCTTACTTTGTTGTTGGTGTTTGCCAACTCAATTATAATGTGCCTTGGAGTCGGTCTTTTGGGGTTCATTTTGCTTGGAACTCTGTGAGCTTCTTGGATTTGTGTGTGTGTTTTCTTCCCTATATCAGGGAAGTTTTCTGTTATCATTTTTTCAAACAGGTTTTCTATTCCTTGCTCAGTTTACTTTCCTTCTGGTACCCCTATTATCCTGATGTTGTTTTGTTTTGTGTTGTCCCGAATGTCCCTTAGGCTCTCCTCATGCTTTCCAATTTTTGTTTCCAGAAGCTGTTGTAATTGGGTATTTTTTTCCATCTTGTCTTCTAGCTCACTTATGAGGTCCTCGGTTTCTTCTAGTCTACTCTTGATTCTTTCTATTGAGTTCTTTACAGCAGCGACATCATTTTTCATTTCTTCTTGGTTCTTCTTCATTTCCTCATGGTTCTTACTCATATTGTCAAATTTGTCTTCCATCCTTTTCAGCCACCTTATTACCATTTCTCTGAATTCTTTCTCTGATAGGTTTTTTGCCTCTAATTCATTTACTTCCTTTTCTGGTGATGCCTGCTTTTCTTTCCTATGGGGGCCCTATGGGGGCTATTTCTTTGTCTCCCCATGGTCTCTCTTCTCCGGATGTCTGGTTATATAGTTCTCTCTCTCCTGCGTTGATTTAAAGGTACAAAATACAACACAACCAGGCACAAAACACAAGGCACTGAACAGAATTGTATTCATGATATTAATAACCTCCAATAAAGGTAACCACCAGAGAAAGACAAATCAGGGAATAGGAGTTGAAGAGGGAGAGTAAAAAGAAAAAAAAAAGAGTGTGAATCTGTACTTGGGAAAAGAGCAGAAAAAAAAAAGACAAGAAAAAAAGTAAGAGAGACAAGAACGATACTAAGAGAGAAAAGGGGAACAAACTATATATATGAGGAGTAAACTCCACTAGAACAACCACTAATCCCAGCAAACTCCAGCAACACAGCCTGGAGATTAATACAAACTACAATACCAACTAATATCAAGTGAGGAAAGGGAAAACAAAAGTAAAAAACAAAAAAAAAGCAAACAAAAGAATCAAACAAACAAAAAGAATAATCAAAACAATCTCATGAAAAAGCATAAAAATTCAATCTAATCAACATTCACGCAAAAAACAACAAAAGGCCAGAGAGAAAAATAATTTTTTTAAGGTAGCATGGAGAGAGGTATGTATGCATTTGGAGCAGTGGGTTTGGAATTAGATATATAAGTAGGGTGAAATTCTAGCAGAGGGTAAACTGAAAAAGTAGGGAAAATCTAAAGCCAGAAATGGTTAAGATAAACAGGAGACCAAAAGGGGAATGGTTAGGAGGAGAGTGATGGCATAATATTAGCGTTGAGATAGGGTAAAACGATTGTAAGGGAAAGATGCAAATAGAATGTAGGACACTAATCCCAAAATAAAAGAAAGAGAAAATCAAATGACATTTAAAAAAAGAAGTAAAATAATAGTAATAATAATGCTGATTGAAAATAAAAATGTAATAATTAAAAAGGTGAAAATCAAGTGAGGAAAAAGAAAAAAAATTAGTTTCTTAAGTAAAAGATGCAAAAAATGAAAATAAAAAATTAGAATAAAAGATTTTAAAAAAAATGAAAAAAGAATTTAAAATTAAAAAAATAGGAATACTAAAATGTGCAGTAGCGGCTGTCATTCACTTCCTCTATTATTCTGTTTGGTATGCCTGTTTCCCAGTCTGAGCGGTATTTCAGTTCAGCTTCATTCCACTGCTCCTCAGTGCTGTAAGCCAGTCCTGCTTTTTAAGCAGGCCATATCTTAATTTCTCGTATTTATTTTTGATTACACCAGAGACAATTAGCGTTTCAGCCCCTGGGTGGCAGTGTTTCTCAATTGACTTCCAGGCCTCTCTAGCTTTTTTTTTTTTTCCCCCTCTATGGCACTCACTACTGGTTTGTGGAGGTGTGCGCCTCAGAGCTTGTGGAGGTGTGCACCTCAGAGCTGCCTCTCCGATGGTCACACCCAGCTCTGCTCCCTAGGTTCCGAAAAAACAACTTCCCCCTGCAGTCTTTCAGGGTTTTTCCACCTGGGTTTTCCTATGTATTGGGCTTAGTAATCAGAGTCGGAAAGAGCCCAAGTGTGCAGACAGTGGGTCTGTGCGCAAGACTAAGGAGCCTGCACTCCTTTGAAAATTCTTAGTCTGACCCTCCTCATCAGATTAAAATGAGTTGCTTTTAAGAGGTCACTTCTGTTAGCAGCTCAGAGGACCCCTTCCACATTCACGGATCACGGCAGTTCCAACTGCCGCCGATTTTTCTAGGCACAGACCTCCCGGTTCCTGCCAGTCCTGCGGCTCATGCGCTTCCCTCTCCCACCACGGGGATTAGAAACCACACCTTATTTCAGGCGAAATCTGACCTTTCCATGGTGCAGTGAAGAGTTCCTTTGAATCCGAATGTTTGCGCCGATAGGGGACCGGTCTTCTGGTGCTCGCAGCTGTTCAGTGTTTGCAGTTGTCACGGAAAGTCAGGTTTCCAATAAAATCCTCCTTTCCTTGCAAGATGGCAAGGCGCCCGGTGAGCCCGCAGCTCCGGGAGGGGCTATTAACATATTCTTAAGCTCTAGTGCTGGATCACAAGAGGATGAGGCATCAGAGGCAGTGCCCCCCTTGTACAGGGGCTTGTCTGTAGCTTGTTGAGCAGCAACAGCCAGTATTGAGGCCTATGTGCCTCTGACTCTGTTTTTCTTGCAGAGTTCTATTCGTCCTCATTCCATTTACCCTCCATCCTTGGGTGCATGTCAGGTCCTGAAGCCCAGGTCACAACATCCAGAATAGTGAGTCACTTGTGGGTGATACATAGTGTGATGGATGAAAGAGGGTGACAGGCTGCATGCAATGCCCCCCCCCCCCTGTAAGGTTTTGGTTGGTGCAGCTGAGCTGAAAGAATTCAGGAATCCGGAGCTTGTTTTGTATCTAAAGGCAAACAAACAAACAAAAGAAAAAAAAAGTGAAATATTGTGTGAGAAGTTTTAGTTTCATTCTCAGGAACCTAGGGCCATTGATGGTGGAGAATAAAAGAGGGACATTATCGGAAGTAGGATTCTAAACTTCCCAAATCCTCAGAGGAAGAAGAAACTAGAAGGAAGAGGATACCAGTAGGGCAGGGATCAGGAATGAGAAGTTCTTTGAAATATAGCAAAGTAAGCAACAGTGTGCCTTTAGGACTGAGGCCCTGATGTAATGTGGTCACCTCTGGGTCATCTGGCCCTGGGTCTAGGGAAAGGTACTGAGCGGCCAGAGCCCATGGACCTGGTAGTGTTTGCAAGGCTCTCAACAGACCTTTGCTTTCCACAAATTCCTGCAAATGCAACATCGCTTAGGGGTACTGGTTTGTAGAGCTTATTTCAGGGCCTCACACTCTTGTGGCCTCTGAGTTAGTGGAGTCCTGGGACTCTCCTGCCACTCTTCCAGCCTTTGAGCCTGGGAAGCTTGAACAAACACTAAGCCCAGATCCTAAGTTCAGGTCTAGGGTTGTATGAAGTGCTCCCTGATTTTGGCAATTACAAGAATGAGATGTGAGAAGTCCTCCAGAATGTGTAAACACATAGAGTAAAGATCAAACCAGTTCAGAGACTTGCAGGCATCCTCTTTTTAAAAAGAGTTAGGTAACCCTAACCAGGTTGGCTCAGTAGATAGAGCGTCGGCCTGCAGACTGAAGAGTCCCAGGTTCAATTCTGGTCAAAGGCATGTACTTTGGTTGCGGGCACATCCCCAATAGGGGGTGTGCAGGAGGCAGTTGATCGATGTTTCTCTCATTGATGTTTCTAAGTCTCTATCCCTCTCCCTTCCTCTCACTAAAAATCAATAAAATATATAAAAAAGGAAGTTTTTAAAAAATAAAATAAATAAAAGAGGGAATTATTATAAATGGGAGAAAATCAGATCTAGAGGAGCTTTGTGACAACTTTGGAGTCTGCTCTGCAGGTGATGGGAGTATGGCAGATTTGCAGCAGTGGTGGCAGGTGATCTGAACCAGGTCTCATTAGACTCCTGGTGGCTGCAGCATGATGAACAATATGCCTGTGAGGGAGGAGGAAGAAAGACTAGGAAGGAAGCAGCTGTGATAGATTGGATGCATGTGATGGTAACTGGCTCATCATGGTGGCTGTGGAGATAGAAGTAGCAGTTGCATTCTGGTTATTTAGGTGTGGTCACCTGGATTTTCTAATGTTGGGGTTGAGAGAGACAGAGAGGTAATAGAATTGAAAGTAAGGCATGGATTTAGCACATGAATGTATGGAAACATCATCAACTCAGATGGAGAAATTCATAGTAGGAAGTGTTATGTTCATAGGAGATACAAAAACTTTTATTTACTGGCCTGTTAGGGTATTTCAGAGAGCAGTTCAAGAGCATCTAGAATTTTGATGGGCAGTTCAATAGGAAGACTTTCTTAAATGTAGTGTAAAATGTATAGACCACATAGGAGTTGTTGATCACCTTTTTTGTTTGTTTGTTTGTTTTGAATTGGATGCTGAAGAGTATTTCAAAGAAGATGAGACTGTGGTTGGTGCTTATTTTCTTCTCTAAACACTTACCAGGTTTTTTTTTTTTTCTTTTTTTTTTCTTTTTCTTTTTTTTTTACCATTGCTGTGGCTGGGTTGTTGCAGTCAGTTTAGTGCAGTGGTCGGCAAACTCATTAGTCAACAGAGCCAAATATCAACAGTACAATGATTGAAATTTCTTTTGAGAGCCAAATTTTTTAAACTTAAACTACATAGGTAGATACATTGTTATTAACTTAATTAGGGTACTCCTAAGCTGTCCTTTGCTAAAACTCAAGGGGCCAAAGAGCCGCATGTGGCTTGCGAGCCGTAGTTTACCTACCGTTGGTTTAGTGGAATAGCTTAGGAGCATGAGTAATCATCTCTGAGCTCACTGGGCATGGGGTAGAGGGCCACAAGTGATCGGATTTAAGTAATGAAAGGCTGAGACTGGTGAAGAGACATCAAGTGCAGTAACAGTGAAGGTGGGCTCTGAATATCTAAGATCTGATGTGGTTCACATTAGGTGAGGTGGGAGGGAAAGAAAACAATCAGGGATGGAGACCTCCAGAGCAGCACACAACACTTCCTCTATGGTTGTGAACTATGAGATTATGGGTAGTACATCACCCAGTTTGAATTTTCTAGGCATTCTTGAGTTATACCTGCTCAATAATGAGTATGAGGCCAAGGAGATGACTATGGGTGCTTAGGATATGGGAGTGTAGGTGTGAGACAGGTGTGGTAGAAAAAAATGTTATGCACTTGGAGAGGGTATGTGAATTCATGGCTGCAGGGCCCTGACATTGACATAAGAATGAAAGAAGGGTGAGTCCATTTCTGATGGGGGCTGGATGGTATGACATGGGAAATTTTAGGGTAATTTCTGAAAAGAGAAGTTGTGGTTCTACATGCCAGATGAAGAGCTCACATTACTCTCTCTCTCTCTCTCTCTCTCTCTCTCTCTCTCTCTCTCTCTCTCTCTCTCTCTCCTGCCATTTCTTGTTGATGGCTGCCCCAGTGATGAATAGGAATGAGATAGCATACATCAGTGTCACCTGAGCTTGAAAACCTCCACTGACATGAGCAAGGGAGACGATAAGAGGGAAATACATTATAGAGGTGATAAATTAGAATTTAGAAAGAAGAAGCTAATTAGGAAACAACCTGTCCTTGTCACAGCATTTTCGTATTTCCAGTGAGTTTGTGCCTCTTTGAATGAAGCTGCATGAGAGGAGTGTGGTTCAAAGAATGATGTGACGAAAAATGATGTAGTGAAATGTAATGGCCTCAGCAATCTGGGTTTGGAGTCAAAAGGGTGAAGTGTGATGCCATGTTTTTTGGTGTCTTGGAGGGAAAATTGAGAGAAAACACGCATATTACCTGACAAGACCAGTGCCAAATCACTCACACTCCCTTTATGTGCAACAGCTCTCATTAGTCTAAGTTTGTGACACCCACTGATATTGAGAGGGGGCAGTGTGACACACATTAAGGCCCAGAGCACAGGTATCTTCTATCTGCTCAACTTCCATTATTGTTGTTGGAATACACAGCATCAGTAGAAATATAAGGAAAGATTGACTTTGATGGGACCAAGGCCTGGTATCTTCTCTGATGTGGGGAGTAGAGGGAGCAGATGGATGTGGTGAGTTAAGAATATGACAGAATTGGAATATTAGAAGAGAATATGATCATGGCTGTACTGTTCTCATTATGACAGGATATGCACTTTGAGGATGTGGCCATTGCCTTCTCTCAGGAGGAGTGGGTGCTCCTTGATGAGGCTCAGAGACATCTGTACTGCGATGTGATGCTGGAAGTGTTTGCACTTGTATCATCTGTAGGTAAGACCTTCACATCTCTCCTAGTGTCCTGAGGTGATGTACTCTCTTACTTTATTCTCCAGGAGTAGACTCTCTCTCTCACAACCAGTCCATGGGTTCTGCAAATATTCCTCACTGTCTTTTCAAATGTCCTATGGCTGCCAGTGCTGAGCACTGGGGAAAGCCCTGAGCAATAGACTCCACTTCTCTTACATTTGCTTTAGAAAGTGCTTGAAGTTTCTTGGAGTAAGGGGGTCTTACAGACAGCTTAATTGATCCCACCTCCTGTTTCTTCCTGGGAGGGTGACTATATTCAGATCCATGGCTTCCATTTCTACCCCTTTCCTATAGCTAAATTCCTGGGTGACTATCTGTGCCAGATTATGGTCTTTACTTGCATGAAACATGTACTATTCTTATAAGACCAGAACCAGCTCTTTTCCATCACTGTTCAGATGGAGGTGCCACTGGCTACACCACATTTCTACCTTATCTTTTACCTACTTTACTCTTTCTGAGATGTCATTTCACCTGTGAGCTCCTGGCTTTAGGCTATGTTAACCTTTATGGCATTTTTACATCATCTGCTCCTCAGCATTGCTGCCTCTGCTGTATTCTTTAACACTGAATTACACATGTGTTATGGATTGCCCATACATGCTTAAGTAGGTTTCAAACACCAGCTACTCGTTTATTGAATTTTTCTGGAAATAAGACATAAGCAAAATTCTGCAGAGCTTGCCTATGTCACCTGCAGCAAGCCCTGCTGAATACTCTTAGCCCAAGGAAGGGCTGGAAGTCTTACCTCTCTTCCAGGTGGTGCTTCCCATCTTTGTGTCATATTCCTGGTGTGGTCTTCCTTCCTTTATGATATGCAGAGGCCCAGAACTTCACAGAAGAATCTTATTAATGCTTCCTTTACATCTCTTCTTATCTGAAAATTGCATGGAGCCCAGGTGTCATGAGCGACACACTTTTGTAATGGAACTTCCCCCTGTCACCACAGTCCTAATTCATTTCCTCACCTTTTATTCTGTTTTCAGGTTGTTGGCATAAAAAGGATGAGGAGGAGGCCTATTCTGATCAGAGTGTATCTGTACAAGGAGAATCACATGTCAGGGCTCTTTTTTTTTTTTTTTTTTTTTTTTTAAATATTTTTATTGAGGTATTATATGTGTACATATCTTACTATTACCCCCCACCCCACACCCACACATGCCCTCCCCCCCCAGAGTTTTGCGTCCATTGTTTATGCTTATATGCATGCATACAAGTCCTTCGTTTGATTTCATAACTCCCCCACCTTTCCCAAACTTTCCCCCTGTACTTTGAAAGTCTGTTTGATGCTTTACTGTCTCTGTATCTATCTTTTTGTTCACCACTTTATAATGTTCTTTACTATCCCTAAATGAGTGAGATCATGTGGTATTTTTCTTTCATTGACTGGCTTATTTCACTTAGCATAATGTTCTCCAATTCCATCCAGGTTGCTGCAAATGATGAGAATTCCTTCTTTTTTATGGCAGCATAGTATTCCATTGTGTAGATGTACCACAGTTTTCCGATCCAGTCATCTGCTGATGGGCACCTAGGCTGTTTCCAAATCTTAGCTATTGTAAATTGTGCTGCTATGAACATAGTGGTGCATATATCCTTTCTGATTGGTGTTTCTAGTTTCTTCGGATATATTCCCAGGAGTGGGATTACTGGGTCAAATGGGAGTTCCATTTTCAGTTTTTTGAGGAAACTCCATACTGTTCTCCACAGTGGCTGCACCAGTCTGCATTCCCACCAGCAGTGCACGAGGGTTCCTTTTTCTCCGCATCCTCGCCAACACTTGTTGTTTGTTGATTTGTTGATGATAGCCATTCTGACAGGTGTGAGATGGTACCTCATTGTTGTTTTGATTTGCATCTCTCGGATAATAAGTGACTTTGAACATGTTTTCATGTGTCTCTTGGCCTTCCTTCTGTCTTCTTTTGAAAATATTCTGTTTAGGTCTGTTGCCCATTTTTTTATTGGATCATTTATCTTCCTCTTATTAAGTTGCGTAAGCTGCCTGTAGATGTTGGAGATTAAACCTTTATCAGTGATAGCATTTGCAAATATGTTTTCCCATGCGGTGGGCTTTCTTGTTGTTTTGTTGATGGTTTCTTTTGCTGTAAAAAAGCTTTTTATTTTGATGTAGTCCCATTTGTTAATTTTCTCTTTAGCTTCCATTGCCCTAGGGGCAGTGTCAGTGAAGAAGTTCTTGTGGCATATGTCTGAGATTTTGTTGCCTGTGGAGTCCTCTAGTATTTTTATGGTTTCCCGTCTTATGTTTAAGTCCTGTATCCATTTTGAGTTTATTTTTGTGTATGGTGTAAGTTGGTGATCTAGTTTCATTTTTTTGCATGTATCTGTCCAGTTTACCCAACACCATTTATTGAAGAGACTGTCTTGACTCCATTGTATGTTCATGCCTCCTTTGTCAAATATTAATTGAGCATAGTGGTTTGGGTCGATATCTGGGTTCTCTATTCTGTTCCATTGATCAATATGTCTGTTCTTGTGCCAGTACCAGGCTGTTTTGAGAACAGTGGCTTTGTAGTACAGCTTGAAATCTGGTATTGAGATCCCACCTACTTTATTCTTCTTTCTGAGGATTGCTGAGGCTAGTCGGGGTCTTTTTTTATTCCAGATGAATTTTTGGAGAGTTCTTTCTAGGTCTGTGAAATATGCTGTTGGTATTTTGATGGGGAGTGCATTGAATCTGTAGATTGCTTTGGGTAGTATGGACATTTTAATGATGTTGATTCTACCAATCCAGGAACATGGTATGTTCTTCCATCTGTTTACGTCTTCCTCTATCTCTTTTTTCAGTGTCCTGTAGTTTTCTGCGTATAGGTCTTTTACCTCCTTAGTTAAGTTTATTCCTAGGTATCTTAATTTTTTTGGTGCGATGGTAAATGGGATTGCTTTTTTAGTCTCTCTTTCTGTAAGTTCATTATTGGTGTATAGAAAAGCCATAGATTTCTTGGCGTTAATTTTGTATCCCGCTACATTGCCGAATTCATTTATTAAGTCTATTAGTTTTTTGATGGAATCTTTTGGGTTTTTTATGTACAATATCATGTCATCTGCAAATAAGGACAGCTTCACTTCTTCTTTACCAATTTGGATGCCTCTTATTTCTTCTTCTTGCCTAATTGCGATAGCTAATACTTCCAGTACTATGTCAAACAGGAGTGGTGAGAGTGGGCATCCCTGTCTTGTTCCTGTTCTTAGGGGAAATGGTTTTAGTTTTTGCCCATTGAGTATGATGTTTGCTGTGGGTTTATCATAAATAGCTTTTATTATGTTGAGGTACGAGCCTTCTATTCCCACCTTGTTGAGAGTTTTTATCAAGAAAGGGTGTTGGATTTTGTCAAATGCTTTTTCTGCATCTATTGATATGACTATGTGATTTTTATCTCTCAATTTGTTTATGTGATGTATCACGTTTATTGATTTGCGGATATTGTACCATCCTTGCATTCCTGGAATAAATCCTACTTGGTCATGGTGTATGATCTTTCTGATGTACTGCTGGAGCCGATTTGCTAGAATTTTGTTGAGGATTTTGGCATCAATGTTCATGAGGGATATTGGCCTGTAATTCTCTTTCATTGAGTTGTCTTTATCTGGTTTTGGTATTAGGGTGATGCTGGCTTCATAGAAGGAGCCTGGAAGTGTTCCTTCCTCTTGAATTTTTTGGAATAGTCTGAGGAGGATAGGTTTTAGTTCTTCCTTGAAAGTTTGATAAAACTCTCCTGTGAAGCCATCTGGCCCCGGGCTTATGTTTGCCGGAAGCTTTTTGATGACTGCTTCAATTTCTTCCATAGTTACTGGCATGTTGAGCTGTTTAGAATCTTCCTGATTGAGTTTTGGAAGGTTGTATTTTTCTAGGAATATGTCGATTTCCTCTAGGTTGTCCAGTTTGTTGGAATAGAGTTGTTCGTAGTATTTTGTAACAATCCTTTGTATCTCAGCGGGATCTGTTGTTATTTCACCTCTTTCATTTCTGATTTTGTTTATTTGGGTCCTCTCTCTTTGCTTCTTGGTGAGCCTGGCTAGAGGTCCATCAATCTTGTTTATCCTTTCAAAGAACCAGCTCTTGGTTTTGTTGATCTTTTGTATTGTTTCTTTGGTCTCTATGTCGTTTATCTCCGCTCTGATCTTTATTATTTCTTTCCTTCTGCTTACACTGGGCTTATCTTGTTGCTCTCTCTCTAACTCTTTGAGTTGTTGGGTTAGGTAATTTATTACCATTGTTTCTTGTTTTTTGAAGTAGGCTTGTAGAGCTATGAACTTCCCTCTCAGGACTGCTTTCATTGTGTCCCATAGATTTTGGATTGTTGTGTTTTCATTGTCGTTTGTTGCCATGATGTTTTTTATTTCTTCCTTGATGTCTTTGGTAACCCAGTCATGGTTTAATAACATGCTGTTTAGTCTCCAAGTATTTGATTTCTTTGGGTTGTTTTTATTGTAGTTGATTTCCAGTTTTATGCCACTGTGATCTGAGAAGATACTTGATATGATTTCTATCTTCTTGAATTTGTAGAGACTTTGCCTATGTCCTAATATATGGTCTATCTTTGAAAATGACCCATGTGCACTTGAGAAGAATGTATATTCTGTGGCTTTGGGGTGAAATGTTCTGAAGATGTCGATTAATTCCATCTGTTCTAGTGAGTCATTTAGGTTTGATGTTTCTTTGCTGATTTTTTGTTTAGAGGATTTGTCCAATGGTGATAGTGGGGTATTGAAGTCTCCTACTATGATTGTATTACTGTCAATCTCTCCTTTGATATCTTCCAGGAGTTTTTTAATGTATCTTGGTGCTCCTGTATTGGGTGCATATATGTTTACCAGAGTTATTTCTTCTTGTTGGATTTCTCCCTTTAGTATTATGAAGTGGCCTTCATTATCTCTTGTTATGTCCTTCACTTTGAGATCTAATTTGTCAGATATAAGTATTGCAACCCCAGCTTTTTTTTCATTTCCATTTGCCTGGAAAACCTTTTTCCATCCCTTTACTCTCAGTCTGTATGCATCCTTTTTTTTGAGGTGGGTTTCCTGTAGACAGCAGATATCTGGGTTTTGTTTTCTTATCCAGTCTGTTACCCTGTGTCTTTTGATTGGGGCATTCAATCCATTTACATTTAAAGTTATTATTGATAGGTACTTATTTGACGCCATTTTTATTCTATACCCCTGTGTACCTTCTTTGCTTCCTATTTCTTTCTTTTTTTTTTTTTTTTTTTACAGCAGACCCGTTAGCATTTCTTTCATTGCTGGTTTGGTGGTGATAAACTCCCTTAGTCCTTTTTTGTCTGTGAAGCTCCTGATTTCACCTTCAATTTTGATTGATAGCCTTGCTGGGTACAGTATTCTTGGATTTAGACCCTTCCTTTGCATGACTTGGTATATTTCATTCCATTCCCTTCTGGCCTGATGAGTTTCTGTTGAGAAATCAGTTGCTAGTCTGATGGGGGTTCCTTTGTATGTAACTGTCTGTCTCTCTCTGGCTGCTTGTAAGATTCTTACTTTGTCGTTGGTGTTTGCCAACTTAACTATAATGTGCCTTGGCGTCGGTCTTTTGGGGTTCATTTTGCTTGGAACTCTGTGAGCTTCTTGGATTTGTGTGGGTTTTTTCTTCCCTATATCAGGGAAGTTTTCTGTTATTATTTCTTCAAACAGGTTTTCTATTCCTTGCTCAGTTTCCTTTCCTTCTGGCACCCCTATTATCCTGATGTTGTTTTGTTTTGTATTGTCCCGAAGTTCCCTTACGCTCTCCTCAATCTTTCTAATTTTTGTTTCTAGAAGCTGTTGTAATTGGGTATTTTTTTCCATCTTGTCTTCTAGCTCACTTATGCGGTCCTCTGCTTCATCTAGTCTACTCTTGATGCTTTCTATTGAGTTCTTTACAGCAGCGATGTCATTTTTCATTTCTTCTTGGTTCTTCTTCATTTCTTCTTGGTTCTTACTCATATTGTCGAATTTGTCTTCCATCCTTTTCAGCCACCCTATGATCATTTCTCTGAATTCTTTCTCTGATAGGTTGTTTGCCTCTAAATCGTTTACTTCCTTTTCTGGTGATGCCTGTTTCTCTTTGCTGTGGGGGCTGTTTCTTTGTCTCCCCATGGTCTCTCTTCTCCGGATGTCTGGTTATATAGATTTCTCTCTCTGGCGTTGATTTAAAGGTATAAAATACAACACAACCAGGCACAACAGACAAGGCACTGAACAGAATTGTATTCACGATATTAATAACCTCCAATAAAGGTAACCACCAGAGAAAGACAAATTAGGGAATAGGAGTGGAAGAGGGAGAGTAAAAAGAAAGAACAACAACGAAAAACAAAACAAAACAAAACAAAAAAAACAACGAGTGTGAATCTGAACTTGGGAAAAGAGCAGAAAGAAAGAAAAGAAAAAGAAATAACAGAAAAGAAAAATAAAAGGAAAAAAAAGTAAGAGAGACAAGAATGATACTAAGAGAGAAAAGGGGAACAAACTATATATATGGGGAGTAAACTCCACTAGAACAACCACTATTCCCAGCAAATTCCAGCAACACGAGCCTGGAGATTAATACAAACTGCAACAGCAGCTAATATCAAGTGAGGCAAGGGAAAACAAAAGTAAAAAACAAACAAAAACAAAGCAAACAAAAGAACCAACCAAACCAACAAAAAGAATAATCAAAACAATCTCATAAAAAAGCATAAAAATTCAATCTAATCAACATTCAAGCAAACAACAACAAAAGGCCCGAGAGAAAAATAATTTTTTTAAGGTAGCGTAGAGAGAGGTTTGTATGGATTTGGAGCAGGGGGTTGGGAATTAGATATAAAAGTAGGGTGAAGTTTTAGCAGGGAGTAAACTGAAAAAGTAGGGAAAATCTAAAGCCAGAAAGGGTTAAAATAAACTGGGGACCAAAATGGGAAAGGTTAGGAGAAGAGTGATGGCATAATGTTAGCTTTGAGATAGGGTAAAGCGATTGTAAGGGAAAGATGCAAATCGAATGTAGGACACTAATCCAAAAAAAAAAGAAAGAGAAAATCAAATGACATTAAAAAAAAAAAAAAGTAAAATAATAGTAATAATAGTATTGATTGAAAATAAAAATGTAATAATTAAAAAGGTGAAAATCGAGTGAGGAAAAAGAAAAAAAAATAGTTTCTTAAGTAAAAGATGCAAAAAATGAAAATAAAAAAATATGAGAATAAAAAATTTTAAAAATTGAAAAAAGAATTGAAAATTAAAAAATAGGAAGACTAAAATGTGCAGTAGCGGCTGTCATTCACTTCCTCTATTATTCTGTTTGGTACGCCTTTTTCCCAGTCTGGGCGGTATTTCAGTTCAGCTTCATTCCAGGGCTCCTCAGTGTTGGAAGCCAGTCCTGCTTTTTAAGCCAGCCCTGTCTTAATTTCTCGTATTTATTTTTAATTACACCAGAGACAATTAGCGTTTCAGCCCCTGGGTGGCAGTGTTTCTGAATTGACTTCCGGGCCTCTCTAGCTCTTTTTTTCTTTTTTCTTTTTTCCCCTCTATGGCACTCACTACCGGTTTGTGGAGGTATGTGCCTCAGAGCTGCCTCTCTGATGGTCACACGCAGCTCTGGTCCCCAGGTTCCGAAAAAACACCTTCCCCCTGCAGTCTTTCAGGGTTTCCACCTGGGTTTACCTCTGTATTGGGCTTAGCAATCAGAGTCGGAAAGAGCCCAGGTGTGCGGACCGTGGGTCTGTGCCCCAGACTAAGGAGCCTGCACTCCTTTGAAAATTCTTAGTCTGACCCTCCTCGTCAGATTAAAATGAGTTGCTTTCAAGAGGTCACTTCTGTTAGCAGCTCAGAAGACCCCCCTCCACATTCACGGATCACGGCAGTTCCAACTGCCGCCGATTTTTCTAGGCACAGACCTCCCGGCTCCTGCCGGTCCTGCGGCTGCCGCACTTCCCTCACCCAGCGCTTCCCTCACCCACCGCGGGGATTAGAAACCGCCCCTCATTTCAGGCGAAATCTGACCTTTCCGTGGTGCAGTGAAGAGTTTCTTTGAATCCGAGTGTTTGCGCTGATAGGGGACCGGTGGTCTGGTGCTCCCAGCAGTTCAGTGTTAGCAGTTGTCGCGGAAAGTCAGGTTTCCACTAAAATCCTCCTTTCCTTGCAAGATGGCGAGGCGCCCGGCGAGCCCGCAGCTCCAGGAGGGGACCCAGCCCCTGTGGGTGCTGCGCGGTCAGAGGAACACTGCCCAGCACTCCCCCGCCTTCTCCTGGAGTTTAGCTGTCCCTTGGCTTGCCCACATACACTCCCTCTGCGAGCCTCTGCTGCTCCGACTCTCCGCCCCAGGAACAGACTCCAAACCCGACTCTATTCCGTCGCCATTTTCTCTCCTCTCACCATGTCAGGGCTCTTATCACAGCTGCAGCAATCCACAAATCACATTTCTGTAAGTGGTGTTTCACAGTGTTAAAAGATATTTTGTACCTGACTGAGTTACAAGCAGAATACTTTGAGCACAAATGCTTCTTCAGTGACCAATGTGTCAGAGACTTCTGTTTCAGTGCAAACACTCACCAGCAACAGAAGGATGTCAGTGGAGAGACCTCCTGGAAAGAAGCTATGGACAGACCCTCATTTGTTACCAGGTGTAGCTTTCATTTATCAGGGGTGCCTTCAAACAGGAGAGAGGTTGGGGAAGACGTCCAAGCTCCCTCAGAGCTTCTCCAGCCCCAGGCCTCTCAGAACACTGAGGAGCCACAATGTGGCAGTGAGGTTTCCCAAGAATATCTCAGTGGAAAAAGTGATCACCAGTGGGCTGAATGTTAAAAAGCTGCCAGCAAGACACAGAAACTTGTTGAATGTCAGGGTGTCTGTTCTGGAGAACTGATTGATGATGGTGACAAATATAGGAAAGTTTTCAGAGGAATCTTTAACCTCATTCAACATAAGAGAGTTCACACTCAAGAAAAGCCATATGAGTGTACAGATAGTGGGAAGTCCTTCAGTCAGCATCCCACCGTCATTCAACATCAGAGAATTCACACTGCAGAAAAGCCTAATAAGTGTAATGAATGTGGGAAGTCCTTCAGATATAAGTGTGATGTCAATAGACACCAGAGAGTTCACACTGGAGAAAAGCCATATGAGTGTACAGATTGTGGGAAGCCCTTCAGTGAGAGTTCTTACCTCACTCCACATCAGAGAATTCACACCGGAGAAAAGCCTTGTAACTGTAGTGAATGTGAGAATTCCTTCTGACGTAAGTCTGATGTCCATAGACACCAGCGAGTTCACACTGGAGAAAATTCATCTGAGTGTACAGATTGTGGGAAGTCTTTCAGTAGGACTTCCTACCTCATTCAACATCAGAGAATTCACACTGGAGAAAAGCCTTATAAGTGTAATAATTGAGGGAAGTCCTTCGGAAGTAAGCCTGATGCCAATAAACACCAGCGAGTTCACACTGGAGAAAAGCCACATGAGTGTACAGATTGTGGGAAGTCCTTGAGTGAGAGTTATAACTTCACTCCACATCAGAGAATTCACACTGGAAAAAAGCCTTGTAGGTAGTGAATGTGAGAATTCCTTCGGACGTAAGTCTGATGTCCATAGACACCAGCGAGTTCACACTGGAGAAAATGCATATGAGTGTACAGACTGTGAGAAGTCCTTCAGTCAGAATTATAAACTCATTCAACCTCAGAGAATTCACACTGCAGAAAAGCCTTATCAGTGTAATGAATGTGGGAAGTTCTTCAGATATAAGTCTTATTTTAATAGACACCAGCGAGTTCACACTGGAGAAAAGCCATATGTGTACAGATTGTGGGAAGCCCTTCAGTGAGAGTTCTAACCTCACTCCACATCAGAGAATTCACACTGGAAAAAAGCCTTGTAAGTAGTGAATGTGAGAATTCCTTCGGACGTAAGTCTGATGTCCATAGACACCAGCGAGTTCACACTGGAGAAAAGTCATCTGAGTGTACAGATTGTGGGAAGTCCTTGAGTGAGAATTCTAAACTCATTAAACATTAGAGAATTCACACTGGAGAAAAGCCTTATAGGTGTAATGAATGTGGGAAGTCCTTCGGAAGTAAGTCTAATGTCAATAAACACCAGCGAGTTCACACTGGAGAAAAGCCATATGAGTGCACAGTTTGTGGGAAGTCCTTTGGTCAGAATTATAAACTCATTCAACATCATAGAATTTTTAGTAGAGAAATGCCTTATAAGTGTAGTGATTGTGGGAAGTCCTTCAGATGTAAGTCTAATGTCAATAAACACCAACGAGTCCACACCGGAGAAGAGCCATATGAGTGTACAGATTGTGGGAAGTCTTTCAGTAGGACTTCCTACCTCATTCAACATCAGAGAATTCACACTGGAGAAAATCCTTAGAAGTGTAGTAATTGTGGGAAGTCCTTCGGAAGTAAGCCTGATGCCAATAAACACCAGCGAGTTCACACTGGAGAAAAGCCACATGAGTGTACAGATTGTGGGAAGTCCTTGAGTGAGAATTCTAAACTCATTCAACATCAGAGAATTCACACTGGAGAAAAGCCTTATAAGTGTAGTGAATGTGAGAAGTCCTTCAGAAGTACATGTAATGTTATTAAATATTAGTGAGTTCACACTGGTTAAAAGCCTTATGAGTGTACAGATTGTGGGAAATCATTTACCAAAAATTTTAGCCTTATAAGACACCTGAGACTTCGCAGTGGAGATAGGCCTTAAATGTGAGGGAATATTTCCTTTTTCTTACCCAGAATAACAACACTGAAGGAGAATCTGATACACTTTTATCTTAATACTAGAGGTCCGATGCACAAAAATTTGTGCACTGCTGGAGGTCCCTCAGTCAGGCCTGCCCACTTTCACAGTCCAGGAGCCCTCAGGGGATGTTCTACTGCTGCCTTAGAACACTGGAGAAAAGCCTTATAAGTGTAATGAATGTGGGAAGTCCTTCGGAGCAGGCCTAAGCCACAGTCAGGCCTCCCTCTGCAGGAGGCAACCAAGCTGATCAGAGGAAGGTACCGCTCACATCACCCCACTGCTGCTGCCGCTGCCTGCCGCTGCCTGAGCCCTGGGCCTCGCAGCTGCTGTGGTTTTGTCCGGATGGATGTCCGCTCTAATTGGCATATTATCCTTTTATTAGTAAAGATTTTTGCATCAAAAGTGACCTATTTCTAATTTAAATAAAATGAACATGGATTTCTGATTAAGGAATAAATCTCTAGTAAAGATAGAAATTTCTTAACTATCTTTACATTAGTTAGATAAAGAGCTCACCTGATTTTTCTGTAGTGTGGTCAACACACAAACTTCCTGAAAAATACCTCATAACGTTTCTCTTCTACATTTTACAGGCAGTCCTCGGCTTACGTCGGAATCTACGTATGTTGTCGTTTTCGTGGTTACATCGCTATCTCCCATTGATTTATAAAAAGAAAAGTTCTGTCATTTCAATGTATGTACATATGTGCTTTATGTTTTTTATTATTCATTTACCATAAATAAAGATCAGGAATTGGTATCTTTCTTTTAAACTTTTTTTACTGTTTCGTGTCATGACTGCTGTGTCTGTGCTCCATGTGAGTGACGTAGGTGCTTATGTAGGTGGGTTCCGACTTACAGTGAAAATTGTGTTACATCACGTTGTAGGAACAGATCTCCGATGTAACCCGAGGACCTACTGTATTATGAAAGTAAGCATATCCATAATATCTGACAACCATGGGAGTTGAAAAGTGGAAAGTGTCAGAGAGAGAGAGACAGAAACATCAATGATGAGATTGAACCATTGATCAGCTGCCTCCTGCACACCCCCCACCAGAGATGGAGCCCACAACCTGGGCATGTGCCCTGACTGGGAATCAATCCGTGACTTCCTGGTTCTTAGATCGATGCTCAACCACTGAGGCACACCAGCCAGGCTACCTTCATATTCTTGATGGCTGCATTGTACTACACGGTGTGGATACACCGTGGCTTCCTCAGCCACTCCTGCCAGGAGATTCAGGCTGTTTCAGGCTTCTTTGCTGTAATTAACAACTAGAGCCCGGTGCATGCACTTCGTCCACGGGGTAGGGGGGTGAATGTCCCTCAGCCAGCCTGCACCCTCTCCAATCAGGGACACCTTGAGGGATGTCCGACTGCCCATTTAGGCCCAATCCCAATGGGCAGTCGGACATCCCTCTCACAATCCAGGACTGCTGGCTCCCAACTGCTCACCTGCCTGCCTTCCTGATTACCCCTAACCGCTTCTTCCTACCAGCCTGATCACACAGTAATCACGCCCCTGCCAGCCTGATTGATGCCTAACTGCTCCCCTGCCACCCTGTTTGCCCCTAACTGCCCTGCCCTGCAGTCCTGGTCAACTGTAACTGACCTCTCCTGCAGGCCTGGGTCCCCCCCAGCTGCCCTTCCCTGCAGGCCTGATTGCCCCCAACTTCCCTCCTCTACCAGCCTGGTCACCCCTAATTGCCTGCCCCTGCAGGCTTGATTGCCCCCAACTGCCCTCCCTTGCAGGCATGGTCCCTCCCAACTGCCCTCCCCTGCTGGCCATCTTGTGGTGGCCATCTTGTGTCCACATGCAGGCAGGATCTTTGACCACATGGGGGCAGCCATCATGTGTGCTGGAGTGATGGTCAATCTGCATGTTACTATTTTATTAGATAGGATAGAGGCCTGGTGCATGGGTAGGGGCCAGCTGTTTTGTCCTGCAGGGTGTCCCAAATCAGGGTGGGGGTTTCCTTGGGGCGTGGAGTGGCCTGGGCAAGGGGCCTGTGGTGGTTTGCAGGCCAGCCACACCCCCTGGTGACCAAATCGGAGGGCCTGGTATCTGGGATTTATTTATCTTCTACAATTGAAACTTGGTAGCCTGAAGCAGACCCAAGCCTTCTGCTCGCTCTGTGGCAGCAGCCATTTCTGTTGGGATTTATACACCTTCTGTAATTGAAACTTTGTAGCCTTAAGCAGAGGCCTAGGCTTGCCAGAGCTGCAGAAGCTTGGCTTCTTCCATTGCCAGGGGCAACCCTAGCCTCTTGCTCTTCCAGCTCCCTGGCTGCTGCCATTTCTGTTTGGATTTACCATATTTTCCGGCATATAAGACGACTGGGCATATAGAAGATTTTCCTGGGTTAAAAAGTCGTCTTATACGCCAGAAAATACGGTATTTATCTTCTATCATTGAAACTTTGTAGATTTGAGTAGAGGCCTAGGCCGGCAAGGGCAAGCGGAAACCTTGGCTTCCTCCATTGCTGGGAAAACCCAAGCCTCCCTCCTGGTCTCTGTGGCCAAAGCCATCTTGGTTGGGTTAATTTGCATATTTTCTCCTGATTGGCTGGTGGGCATGGCTTGTGGGTGTAGTAGATGTATGGTTAATTTGCATGTTACTCTTTCATTAGGTAGGATGATCCCTTTTTATCAGGATATACCCTCCTAGATTCCTCATAGGTTTCAGGTACCAGTGTGTCTTTCAGGAGCTGCCTACACTGGCTATCCTGTACAGGTCTACTATGTGATTGATATCACTGTGAAGGTTTATGGCTGAAGTGATTTCTCCTCTGCCACCTGGCTCACATGAACAGTGTGAATCAGTCACAAACCCTGCATGCTCTCCTGTGCTTGAATAAATTCTCAATACTCTGAACACACCCTAGGAAGTTTGGCACAATGATTAAGTGTTGGCCTGCAGGCAGAAGGGTCCTGGGTTTGATTCCAGTTAAGGGCACATGCTGGGGTTGTTGGCTTGATCCCCAGTAGGGTGCATGCAGTAGGCAGCTGATCAATGATTGCCTCTCATCATTGGTGTTCCTATCTCTACCTCTCCCTCTCTAAAATAAATAATAAAATTCTTTTTTATAAAGGAGCAACTGGCGAAATTTTAAGTTAACAGTTTTGTAAATAAGTAAATGCATAAATAAATACTCTGAACCCCTGGCAGAGTCTTCATTCCTTCCTCTCTGACTAGGGAATGGGACTGACTCAGGGTTTGTCCAGTATACTCATCTACAGCAAAGAAGTAGTCCCTCTTAGGTGGTTCTCACATTATTCTGTGATGATTGGCTTATGTTCTAGTTCACCAATGTGAACCCCACTGGCTCTGGTTTATGACATTTCAGTAAAGGTGTTATTTTTTTTTTTTCTGTTGTACCTTTAATTGTCTTGGTTCTATTTACTGTATGCCATGATTTGAAAGCACTGTTGTGATCTGTCAGCATGTAAATGTGAACAGATATTGTGGGGACGTCAAACCTTCAGTGCTTCTGAAGCGAGAGCATGATGGCAGAAAATCACTCTTTGTCCAAAACCTGCTTATTTTTGCATTGCTGCCTAAGGCTTTGAAAGAAAGACAGCATGACTTTGTAGTTTTAATTTACATCCCAGTACCTTGGTTGTTGGTGAGGTCATTGGTCACCCAGAAGAGGAGGATTTTACTGTCCTTCTGTTCACAGTAGGAATTATATTCTGTTCACGGTATGTGTTACACACCTATCAACAATGTTTAGGGGAACTCCTCCCCACTGACTGAAAAGGAGCCATGTGCCATGAATTTTGAAATTTCATCGTCTTGTGACACTTGTTGAACTACTATTGAGACAGAAACACGATATTCATAGTGATGGGAAAAACTGCAGTAAATTAGATAGAAAATGTCTCTTTTGAACATAAATCCAAAAACTTTCCTGGGCCTGTGGATTGTATCCTTTGTTTAGAGACATTCTCAGCACCTCCAAAACTTTTCCTGTAGCTGAAGTTATTGGCAGAGAAAATAATTTAATTGTTTTGAGGATTCCCCTGGTTTCTATAAGGTGTTCCCCTCAAGGTCATTTCTCAATATGTAAGAACTCAAGGCTGGAGGAAGGATAATCCTGTAATCAGTCCTAAGATGTGTCGTTTGTAACCAGTCAGCATTCCTGTTGATTCCCATGGCAGTAGTCTTCCCTGCTTGCCACTATTTGTTGCCATTGAGGCAAAGCTGTTCCTCTCAGGAAATGAGCACTGACATGCAATAAAATGCTCTTTTCTAATGTGTGTTATTTTATCAGCCTTGACCTAGAAATATGAAACCACCACAGGTGAAATCTGAGACTGTATTCAAGGAGTGACAAAAGTAGACTTTAATTTGTGAGTACACAGACCATACCGCTTATGCTTTTATAAAATACTACAGGCCCAGTGCATGATTAAATCATGCACGTGTAGGGTACCTTAGGCCTAACCTGCCATCCAGGCCATATCCACTGCCCCGCAAAGCCTAGCATGCTCCGTGGACACTGCTAGCAGCCTGCTCCCTGCTTTTGATGGCAGGGGGTCCGCTGGTGCTGGAGCGGACACACAGCTCCCCGCTTTCAATCGCGGGGGAGCTGGGTGCCTGTCCGCTGGTGCACCAGGCCTTTCAGAAGCCTCCAGCATGACGGAGGCTTCTGAAAGGCCTGGTGCCGGAGAGGACAGGCACCCAGCTCCCCCGCTTTTGATGGTTGCAGCAGGGCATGGGCTCGCTGCCCCAGAGGCCCCTTTGCTGCAGCACAGCCATGGCTCAGCGTCCCGATGGCCCAATCGGCCACCCCAGCCACCCCGAGTCCCACCCCTCTGCACCTCCTGGCCAATTGTGGGCATAGCGAAGATACGGTCAATTTGTATGTTTGTCTATTATTAGGTAGAATTATTAAAAATAACTTTATTTTTCCCTGACTGATTTGGCTCAGTGAATAGAGCGTCAGCCTGCAGAATGAAGGGTCCCATGTTCGATTCTGGTTAAGCGCATTTACCTTGGTTGTGGGTACGTCCCCAGCAGGGGGTGTGCAGGAGGCAGCTGATTGATGTTTCTCTCTCATTAATGTTTTTGACTCTCTGTCCCTCTCCCTTTCTCTCTGTAAAAAATCAATAAAAAATATTTTTTAAAACGTTATTTATTTATTTATTTCTAGGAAAAAGGGAGGGAAGGTGGAGAGTGAGAGATAAACATACATGAGCTCCCCCTGCACCACACTTACTGGTGACCCAGGAAGAACTGTGCACTGACCTGGAATTGAACCAGGACGTTTCAGTGCACTGGATGACACCCATCCAGCTGAGGTGCCCAGTGAAAGAAGAGTTTATTCTGATATTTTTACGTATTACTTTTCATACCAACAACTCTACTCCTACATTTCCTACACTCTACATTTTCTTCCTGGACTTTTATAATCTCTCTTTCTGACTCTGTCTTCCATGCAATCAGTCATTTTCCATCCTTTACATTAGATTAGTTCATATATTTCATAATTTTATAGGCACTATAAGGTGTGTACTTTTTAACAAATACTGGTTTCCTTACTGCTTCAGATATTTTGAGATCCAATACAAATGCTTATGTGAATATTGAATTTGTTTTATTGCTGAGTAGTATTGTATTCTATGGATAACAACTTTATTTATTGATCTGTCTATAAAATTGTTTACTTCCAGGTTTGGGGTATTATGAATAAATCTGTACCCAGGCCAGGCACCGCGCCTGCTCATCCCTGTCCCGCTGCCCCTGCAGCTGCAGCTTCAGCTGCTAGGTAGGATGTTGCTATTGAGGCAGTAGAGGCTGGCACTGCTGCAGCTGGACTCGCCAGCTTTGAGCCCGACATCAGGAACTCCTCAGTCAGTCAGCTGAGTGATGATCCTGTTGTGAGCACTCACTGACCACCAGGGAGCAGTTTCTGTGTTGAGCATCTGCCCCCTGGTGGTCAGTGCACATCATAGGAAATGGTCAAAAGGTAATTCAGTTGTTTGGTCCCTTAGGAATGTATATATTAGTGGCATGGTGCACGAAAATTGTGCCCATTAAAAGGGGATTAATTAGTGGAAATCTAATCTAATAATAGACAAATATGCAAATTGACCATACCTATGACACACCCACAAGCCACACCCACCATCCAATCAGAGCGAGTATGCAAATTAACCCAAACCAAGATGGCTACAGCCACAGAGAGCAAGGTTTCCTAGGTAACAGAGGAAGCCAAGCTTTCTGCCAGCCGTTGCAGGCCTAAGCCTCCACTCAAGCTACAAAGGTTCAATTATAGAAGGTAAACAAATTCAAACAAATGGCGGCAGAATGGAGCTTGAGAGAGCAGGCCAGGGTTGCCGCCGGCAACAGGGGAAGCAAAGCTTTCCACACACCCTGGCCAGGCCCACCCGATTAAGGCAACAAAGTTTCAATTATAACCCCAACACAAATGGCTTTGGGCCTCAGAGGGAGCCCCAGGCTTGGCTCCGCTCCAGGCTACAAAGTTTCAATTGTAGAAGGAAAATAAATTCCAGATACCAGGGCCTCTGCTTGCATTGCCAGGGGGCGTGGCCGGCCTGCAAACCACCACAGGCCCCTCGCTCAGGCCACCCCATGCCCCCAGGGCACCCCACCCTGATCCGGGACACACTTCAGGGCAAACCAGCTGGCCCCCACCCCTGTACCAGGCCTCTATCCTATCTAATAAAAGAGTAATATGCAGATTGATCATCACTGCAACACACAATATAGCTGCCCCCATGTGGTCAAAGATCCTGCCCCCATGTGGACACAGGATGGCCACCACAAGATGGCCAGCAGGAGAGGGCAGTTGGGAGGCACCCGGCCTGCAAGGGAGGGCAGTTGAGAGGGACCAAGCCTGCAAGGGAGGGCAGTTGGAGGTGATCAACCCTGCAGGAGAGGGCAGTTAAGGGTGACCAGGCCGGCAGAGGAGGGAAGTTGGGGGCAAACAGGCTGGCAGCAGAGTGGTTAGGGGGTGATCAGGCTGGCAGGCAGAAGTGGTTAGGGGCAATAAGGAAGGCAGGCAGGCAAGCAGTTGGGAGCCAGCAGTCCTGGATTGTGAGAGGGATGTCCGACTGCCCGTTTAGGCCCAATCCCTGGGATCGGGCCTAAACGGGCAGTCAGACATCCCTTGAGGGGATGGAATCATCCCAGATTTGAGAGGATACAGGCTGGGCTAAGGGACAACCCCCCTCCGTGCACGAATTTCGTGCACCAGGCCTCTAGTATTTTAATATTATTATTTGCCCTTCCTCTATAATAGAAGTGTCAGATATGAAAGAAAATTATTAAAATGTATATGAAAATCTTCCTCCAAGTCTGGGGTGCACCATGGACCCAGAGTCAAGTCCCTGCCCACCCACATGCACCTCAAAATCCCATGAGACCCAGATATGACTGCCCCCACCCGCTTTGAGCTAGAACCAGACCTGGCCAGTTCAAACCTTTCAAGCCCCGCCAGGCAGGGGACAGTATTGTATTAATTTCCATAACCACAATCCTAAGTCTATTTACAGCACTTATAGTTACCTCCTGCCTTTTTATAATCTCTCTTCCTGCCTTCCCCAGCTCTAAATGCAGTCATTGATTTTTCTTCCTTTCCAAGATCAGTTCATGTTTTTCATAATGTTATAAAAAGTATAATGTGTGCATTCTTTAACAAGTATGGGACCCTTTCATGCGACATAGTTAATTTGAGGTTCAACTCTAATGCTTAAGTAAAAAGGTAATTATTTTTTATTGCTGAATAGTATTGTGTTCTGTAAATAACCACTTTATTGATCTGTTTTTTGTTGTTGTTATTTCTGGGTTTGAGGTATTATAAATTTTCTGGGAATATTTCAATTTTTTATATAAATGTATGTTTTCCATATCTAACTGTTGCAGTACAGGTGAGTGTTTTACTTTTTAAGATATGCAGACCTGTGATCTACAATGGTCCTTCCTTTGCCTTCACATCCACCCAATAATGAAAATTCTAGTTTTTCTTTATCCCTGGGAGCACATGTGATGTTTAATATTTTTAGATTGTAGGCCTGAAAATCAGTATTGTTAACTTGTTTTATTTTAATTCCATTTCCCTAAGAAATCTTTATGGTGAGCATTTCTTTATGCATTTATTTACACTGTTTTCATCTCCTTTTTTGAAAAATCTGGTCAGAACCTTTTGCCAGTTTTAAAAATGAATTTATGATTTAATAAATAGGAAGTCCTTTTAACATCTAAAATATCTGTTTTCACCTCACTCATTTCTCAAGGACTGAACTTCTTTCTTTGCCACTTGTAACTATGTGTTTTGAATACTGAGAGGAAAATTGTTTTTCTAAAATTATATCCTATGTATAATTTAAAGCCCACTTGCATGTTACACTTATAAGATTAACCTATGTTGTTAACATTCTCCACCATTCAGTTTAAGTTGAAGCACACAATAGTATATTAAGTTAAGGTTTATAGTATTTGTCAGTTTCTCTGTTGTAAATACTATCATCATTGTTACTTTCAAACCTCCAACGTGATAGCACTGAATATGGGCTGATGAGATATTTTAGTAGTAATCATTATATTTTATTTCCAACATATTGATACAGTAGGTACAAACATGCTCAACAACTTTCTTAATAAAATAGTAAAATAATTGGGAAGTGGCAAGTTTTAATCATTTTTTAAACATTGATGTAAGTATAATTGATTTAAAGCATACATTAAAAAATGTATTTTTCTTTATTTCAGAGAGGAAGGGAGGAGAGAGGGATAGAAACATCAATGATGAGAGAGTATCACTGATAGGCTGCCTCCTGCATGCCTCACAGTGGGGATCCAGCTCACCACCCACAGGTGTCCTGACTGGGAATGCAGCCGTGCCCTCCGGGTTCCCTGACCTGGCCTCAGGTACCCCTGCTGGGCGCCAGGGCAAGGGGAGAGGCCTCAGGTCCCCTGATGCGGCCTCAGGTCCCTGTAAACCTCTGCCAGCAGGAGGTGCAGGCTCAGGTCCCCAGTCAAGCCCTGCCAGGAATGGGCTCAGGGACTCAGGTCTCCTGGCCTCAGGTCCTCTGGCTTTGCCTTGGGTCCCCTACTCCCGCTCCGGGGGGCAGTGAGGAATCAGGTCGCCAGGCCCCAAGCCGGGGCAATGGGCATGGCCTCAGGAACCCTGGTCCGATGTCATGTCCCCCTGCCCCAGTGCAAGGGCAGGTGGGCGCGAAGACCATTTGCATATTAGCTGTTTATTATATAGGATTTCTGACTCTATTACAGATGTTCCCAATTTCTGCCATACTTCTGCCCCCTTTCTCCCTCTATTCTGCCCCTACTGCTTCTAGTCCCTCACCAAATTATTGTATATGTCCATGGCTTATGCATACATGTATATACTTTGTTTTAAATGTTTTTGTTGATTTTAGAGAGTGGAAGGGAGAGGGAGAGATAAAGACATCAATGATGAGAGAGAATTGCTGATTAGTTGCCTCGTGCATGACTCCACCCTCACACTGGGAATTGACCATGCAACCCATGTATGCACCCTGACCATTTTAACAGTTTAGGTCTCTGTTAATATTCACAGGCTTCAGGGAACTGGTCTGGAGTAGGAGGAGGCCTGGGAGGCAGATGCCTGCTGTACTGTGTGTGTCTGAGGCTTCTTGCGCCCCAACATACTGAGATTGGCGTGTCTGAGCCTCCTGGACACGTCTCTGCTTACACTGTTCACTCATTTTGACTCCATTTAACCCTCCAGCCTTGGGGACCAGCGCTTCTCAGGTCCTGACACCCAGGTCCCAGCATTCAGATTGGTAAGTCCCTCGTGGGTGACACATGGTTGATGGGGAAAGAGGGTGGAAGGCTGCAATGCCACCTTGTGATGGTGCGACTAAACTGAGCATTCGGAAATCCAGGCCTGTTTAAGTGTTATGGCAACAAAGAAGATGAGGTGTAGTTTTGCACAAGTAGTTTTTCTTTCACTCTCAGAAAGCTGGGGCCATACATGGTTGTGAAAAAAGCGGGACATTTTCTGAGGCCAGATTCTAACTTTTCCTACCATTGCTCAGAGGAAAAACAGACTAGAAGACTGAGGACAACATCTGTGGACAGGAAGGGGAAGTCCTGTAAATGAAAAAGTAACTGGAAAGCATGAGCACTGAGGACTGAGCCCTGAGATAATACAGGCATCTGGAGGGCACCTGGCCTCTGGACTGGGCAAGGGTAATGAGCAGCCTGAGCCCATAGAGCCTGGAGATGTTTTCCAGGCTCTCAACAGACCATTTTCTTTTCACAAAATCCTGCAAATGCAGAATTGATTATCTGCAAGGGTTTGTGGAATTTATTTCAGTGCCTCCCACTTGTGGCCTTTGAGATAGTAGTGTCCTGGAACTGTCAGCCGCTCTTCTTTCCCTTGGACCTGGGGACTTTGAAGAGACACTAAGCCCATCTCCTAAGGCCAGGAGTAGGGCTTCATGATGTGGACCTTGTTTCTGGCAACCAGTGTAGTGAGTGTGCGGTCTCCAGGACATAGGTTCCAGAATGTGCCAAGGCTTGGAGTGAGGAGTGAGCTGAATCAGCAACCTTCAGGTATGTTTTTTAAAACACACACATATTTTTTATTGATATTAGATGTAGAAAGGAAGGGAGAGGGAGAGAGACAGAGAAACAGGGATTGGTTGCCACCTGCACAATCCCTACTGTGTATCCAGCCCACAACCCAGGCTGGACCTCACAAGTGCATGGATCAGTGCATAACCAACTAAGACACATCCTCCAGGACTGTAAATCACTTTCATACAGGGATCATGGTCAGTTTGGTAATGGTAGTAGGAGCTCAAAAGGGACAGTGTGAGCTTGAGGAATGGCTTTCTTGTTGGGACCACTTTTTCTGGGATGTGGGTCAGAACACAGCAGAGGACAGAGTTGCCATGTAGAGTGTCAGGGAGAGAGAATGATTTTTCAGTGGCCATGTCCTTTGAAAGATGAGTGGACCTGAGATTAATTGGAGCCGAGAGTAATTCAAACAATATGAGATTGGGTTGGTACATATTTACTTTTATAAACACTCACCAGGATATTATTGTGACCCTCAGTGTGGCCTGCATGGGGTAGTAACATCTCTTCTTATCTGAAAATTGCATGGAGCCCAGGTGTCATGAGCGACACACTTTTGTAATGGAACTCCCCCCTGTCACCACAGTCCTCATTCATTTCCTCACCTTTTTTTCTGTTTTCAGGTTGTTGGCATGAAAAGAATGAGGAGGAGGCCTGTTCTGATCAGGGTGTATCTGTACAAGGAGAGTCATCCGTCAGGGCTTCTAAGAGAGCTCCAGCAATCCAGAAGTTGCATTCCTGTAAGCGGTGTTTCATAGTGTTGAAAGATATTTTTCACCTGACTGAGTTACAAGCAGAATACTTTGAGCACAAATGCTTCTTCAGTGACTCATGTGTGAGAGACCTCTGTTTCAGTGCAAACCCTCACCAGCAACAGGAGGATGTCAGTGGAGAGACCTCCTGGAAAGAAGCTATGGACAGGCCCTCATTTGTTACCAGGTGTAGCTTTCGTTTATCAGGGGTGCCTTCAAACAGGAGAGAGGTTGGGGAAGACGTCCAAGCTCCCTCAGAGCTTCTCCAGCCCCAGGCCTCTCAGAACACTGAGGAGCCACAATGTGGCAGTGAGGTTTCCCAAGAATATCTCAGTGGAAAAAGTGATCACCAGTGGGCTGAATGTGAAAAAGCTGCCAGCAAGAAACAGAAAGTTGTTGAATGTCATGGTGTCTGTTCTGGAGAACTGATTTATGATTGTGACAATTGTAGGAAAGTTTTCAGAGGAATCTTGAACCTCAATCAATATAAGAGAGTTCACACTTGAGAAAAGCCTTATGAGCGTACATATTGTGGCAAGTCCTTCAGTCAGAGTTCTAAACTGATTCAACATCAGAGAATTCACACTGTGGAAAAGCCTTACAAGTGTAGTGAATGTGGGAAGTCCTTCAGATATAAGTCTTATTTCAACAGACACCAGCGAGTTTACACTGGAGAAAAGCCATATGAGTGTACAGGTTGTGGGAAGTCCTTCAGTGAGAGTTCTAAACTGATTCAACATCAGAGAATTCACACTGGAGAAAAGCCTTATAAGTGTAGTGAATGTGGGAAGTCCTTCGGAAGTAGTTCTGAGGTCAATAAACACCAGCGAGTTCACACTGGAGAAAAGCCATTTTGGTGTACATATTGTGGGAAGTCCTTCAGTCAGAGTTCTAAACTCATTCAACATCAGAGAATGCACACTGGAGAAAAACCGTATAAGTGTAGTGAATGTGGGAAGTCCTTCAGATATAAGTGTGATGTCAATAGACACCAGAGAGTTCACACTGGAGAAAAGCTATATGAGTGTACAGGTTGTGGGAAGTCCTTCAGTCATAGTTCTAAACTCATTCGCCATCAGAGAGTTAACACTGGAGGAAAGCCTTATAAGTGTAGTGAATGTGAGAAGTCCTTCAGATATAAGTGTGATATCAATAAACACCAGCGAGTTCACAATGGAGAAAAGCCATTTGAGTGTACAGGTTGTCGGAAGTCCTTCAGTAAGAGTTCTAAACTTATCAAACATCAGAGAATTCACACTGGAGAAAAGTGTTATAAGTGTAGTGATTGTGGGAAGTCCTTCAGAAGTAACTCTAATGTTAATAAATATCAGCGAGTTCACACTGGGTAAAAGCCTTGTGAGTGTACAGATTGTGGGAAATCTTTTGCCAAATAATGTAGCCTTAGACACCTGAGACTTCACAGTGGAGATAGGCCTTAAATGTGTAGGGAATGTTTCCTTTTTCTTACCCAGAATAACAACACTTAAGGAGAATCTATGATACACTTTTATCTTAATCTGATCCCTTTTAATCAGGACATACACTCTGCTAGATTCCCCAAGTTTCAGGTACGAGTGAGGCTTTCAGGACCTGCCTACACTGGCTTTCCTGCCCAGGTCTACTATGTGATTGATGTCACTGTGAGGTTTATGGCTGAAGTGATTGCTCCTCTACCACCAGGCTCACCTGAACAGTGTGAATCAATCACAAACCCTGCATGCACTTTTGTGCTTGAGTAAATTCTCAATACTCTGAACACACCCTCGGAAGTTTGGCACAGTGGATAAAGTGTTGGCCTGCAGGCAGAAGGGTCCGGGGTTTGATTCCAGTCAAGGGCACATGCTGGGGTTGTGGGCTTGATTCCCATTGGGGTGCATCGAGGAGTCAGCTGATCAATGATTGCCTCTCATCATTGGTGTTCCTATCTCTACCTCTCCCTTCCTCTCTGAAATAAATAAAATTATTTTTATAAAGGAACAACTGGCAAAATTTAAAGTCACAGATTTGTAAATAAGTAAATACATAAATAAATACAAAAAGAAATACTCTGAACTCTTGGCAGGATCTTCATTCCTTCCTCTCTGACCAGGAATGAGCCTGACTCAGGGTTTGTCCAGAATACTTATCTACAGCAAAGAAGTAATCCCTCTTTAAGTGGTTCTCACATTGTGCTGTGATGATTAGCTTATGTTCTAGTAACCAATCTGAACCCCACTGGCTCTGGTTTATGATATTTCAGTAAAGGTGTTATTTCTGTTGTACCTTTCATTGTGTTGGTTCTATTTACTGCATGCCATGATTTGAAAGCACTGTTGTGATCTGTCAGCATGTAGATGTGAACAGATATTGTGGGGACGTCAAATCTTCACTGCTTCTGAAGGGAGAGCATGATGGCAGAAAATCACTCTTTGTCCACAACCTGCTTATCTTGCATTGCTGCCCAAGGCCTTGAAAGAAAGAAAGCATGGCTTTGTAGTTTTAATTTACATCCCAGTACCTTGGTTGTTGGTGAGGTCAGTGGTCACCCAGAAGAGGAGGATTTTGCTGTCCTTCTGTTCACAAAAGGAATTATGTTCTGTTCACAGTATGTGTTACATACATATCAGCAGTGTTTAGGGCAGTGATGGGCAACCTTTTGAGTTTGGTGTGTCAAACTTCGACAAAAAACTGAGCATAACTCGGGTAGTGTGTCACTTTGAGGAAAATACTAACTCCAAGACTCTAGTCGCAAATGTTTCATCCTCAGGAGCAGCAAATGTTTCATCCCCAGCATGCGGCCACATGTCATCAGAAATGGCTATGCGTGTCAGTGCTGACACGCGTGTCATAGGTTCGCCATCACTGGTTTAGGGGAACTCCCCACAGACTCCAAAGGAGCCATGTGCCATAGAGTACAAAATTTCAGTCTTGTGATATTTGTTTTAAGACTCTGAGGTTAAACTACTATTGAGACAGAAACACTATATTCACAGTGATGGGAGGGACTGCAGTAAATTAGATTGAAAATGTCTCTTGAACGTAAATCAAAGAATATTACTATTTGCAGTAAATTAGATCGAAAATGTCTCTTGAACGTAAATCCAAAAATATTCCTGTGCCTATTGGCTGTGTCCTTTGTGTACAGACATTCTCAGCACCTCCAAAACTTTTCCTGTAGCTGAAGTCATTGGCAGAGAAAATAATTTAATTGTTTTGAGGATTCCCCTGGTTTCTATAAGGTGTTCCCCTCAAGGTCATTTCTCAATATGTAAGAACTCAAGGCTGGAGGAAGGATAATCCTGTAATCAGTCCCAGGATGTGTCTTTTGTAACCAGTCAGCATTCCTGTTGCTTCCATGCCAGTAGTGTTCACTGTTTGGCACTATTTGTTGCCATTGAGGCAAAGCTGTTCCTCTCAGGAAATGAGCACTGACATGCAAGAAAGTGCTCTTTTCTAATGTGTGTTATTTTGTCAGACTTGACCTAGAAATAAAGCTTTGAAACCACTACAGGTAAAATCTGTCACTGTATTCAAGGAGTGGCAAAAGTAGACTTTCAGTTGTGAGTACACAAACAACACCACTTATGCTTTTAAAAAATATTAAAAATACTATTTATTTATTTATTTATTTATTTATTTATTTATTTATTTCTAGGAAAAGAGGAGGGAAGGGGGAGAGTGAGAGATAATCATACGTGAGCTCCCCCTGCACTACACTTACTGGTGACCCAGGAGGAGCTGTGCACTGACCTGGAATTGAATCAGGATGTTTCAGTGCACTGGATGACACCCACCCAGATGAGGTGCCCGGTGGAAGCAGAGTTTATTCTGATATTTTTACATATTAGTTATTTTTTTTATACCAACAACTCTACTCCTACATTTCCTACACTTTACATTTTCCTCCTGGCCTTTTATAATCTCTCTTTCTGACTTTCCCAGCCTTCCATGCAATCATTCATTTTGAATCCTGTAGATTATTTCATATTTTTCATAATTTTATATGCAGTATAAGCTGTATACTTTTTTACAAATACTGATTTCCTTAATGCCAGAGATATTTTGAGATCAAATACAAATGCTTATGTGAAGATTGAATTTGGGAGGCTGGAAAAATGGCGACGGAATAGAGTCGGGTTTGGAGTCTGTTCCTGGGGCGGAGAGTCGGAGCAGCAGAGGCTCGCAGAGGGAGTGTATGTGGGCAAGCCAAGGGACAGCTAAACTCCAGGAGAAGGCGGGGGAGTGCTGGGCAGTGTTCCTCTGACCGCGCAGCACCCACAGGGGCTGGGCCCCCTCCCGGAGCTGCGGGCTCGCCGGGCGCCTCGCCATCTTGCAAGGAAAGGAGGATTTTAGTGGAAACCTGACTTTCCCCGAAAACTGGAAACACTGAACTGCTGGGAGCACCAGACCACCGGTCCCCTATCAGCGCAAACATTCGGATTCAAAGAAACTCTTCACTGCACCACGGAAAGGTCAGATTTCGCCTGAAATGAGGGGTGGTTTCTAATCCCCATGGTGGGTGAGGGAAGCGCTGGGTGAGGGAAGCGCGGCAGCCGCAGGACCTGCAGGAGCCGGGAGGTCTGTGCCTAGAAAAATCGGCGCAGTTGGAACTGCCGTGATCCGTGAATGAGGAGGGGGGTCTTCTGAGCTGCTAACAGAAGTGACCTCTTGAAAGCAACTCATTTTAATCTGACGAGGAGGGTCAGACTAAGAATTTTCAAAGGAGTGCAGGCTCCTTAGCCTGGTGCACAGACCCACGGTCCGCACACTTGGGCTCTTTCCGACTCTGATTGCTAAGCCCAATACAGAGGTAAACCCAGGTGGAAACCCTGAAAGACTGCAGGGGGAAGGTGTTTTTTCGGAACCTGGGGACCAGAGCTGCGTGTGACCATCAGAGAGGCAGCTCTGAGGCACAAACCTCCACAAGCTCTGAGGCGCACACTGCCACAAACCGGTAGTGAGGGCCATAGAGGGAAAAAAAAAAAAAAAGAGCTAGAGAGGCCCGGAAGTCAATTCAGAAACACTGCCACCCAGGGGCTGAAACACTAATTGTCTCTGGTGTAATAAAAAATAAATACGAGAAATTAAGACACGGCTGGCTTAAAAAGCAGGACTGGCTTCCAACACTGAGGAGCCCTGGAATGAAGCTGAACTGAAATACCGCCCAGACTGGGAAAAAGGCGTACCAAACAGAATAATAGAGGAAGTGAATGACAGCCGCTACTGCACATTTTAGTCTTCCTATTTTTTAAGTTTCAATTCTTTTTTAAATTTTTTATTCTCATATTTTTTATTTTCATTTTTTGCATCTTTTACTTAAGAAACTAATTTTTTTCTTTTTCCTCACTCGATTTTCACCTTTTTAATTATTACATTTTTATTTTCAATCAGCACTATTATTACTATTATTTTACTTTTTTTTTTAATGTCATTTGATTTTCTCTTTCTTTTATTTTTGGATTAGTGTCCTACATTCGATTTGCATCTTTCCCTTACAATCGCTTTACCCTATCTCAAAGCTAACATTATGCCATCACTCTCCTCCTAACCTTTCCCCCTTGGTCCCCAGTTTATCTTAACCCTTTCTGGCTTTAGATTTTCCCTACTTTTTCAGTTTACTCCCTGCTAAAACTTCACCCTACTTATATATCTAATTCCCAACTCCCTGCTCCAAATCCATACAAACCTCTCTCTACGCTACCTTAAAAAAATTATTTTTCTCTCGGGCCTTTTGTTGTTGTTTGCTTGAATGTTGATTAGATTGAATTTTTATGCTTTTTTATGAGATTGTTTTGATTATTCTTTTTGTTGGTTTGGTTGGTTCTTTTGTTTGCTTTGTTTTTGTTTGTTTTTTACTTTTGCTTTCCCTTGCCTCACTTGATATTAGCTGCTGTTGCAGTTTGTATTAATCTCCAGGCTCGTGTTGCTGGAATTTGCTGGGAATAGTGGTTATTCTAGTGGAGTTTACTCCCCATATATATAGTTTGTTCCCCTTTTCTCTCTTAGTATCATTCTTGTCTCTCTTACTTTTTTTTTCTTTCCTTTTTCTTTTCTGTTATTTCTTTTTCTTTTCTTTCTTTCTGCTCTTTTCCCAAGTTCAGATTCACACTCTTTGTTTTTTGTTTTTTTTTTTCGTTGTTGTTCTTTCTTTTTACTCTCCCTCTTCCACTCTATTCCCTAATTTGTCTTTCTCTGGTGGTTACCTTTATTGGAGGTTATTAATATCGTGAATACAATTCTGTTCAGTGCCTTGTCTGTTGTGCCTGGTTGTGTTGTATTTTATACCTTTAAATCAACGCCAGAGAGAGAAATCTATATAACCAGACATCCGGAGAAGAGAGACCATGAGGAGACAAAGAAACAGCCCCCACAGAAAAGAGAAGCAGGCATCACCAGAAAAGGAAGTAAACGATTTAGAGGCAAACAACCTATCAGAGAAAGAATTCAGAGAAATGGTCATAAAGTGGCTGAAAAGAATGGAAGACAAATTCGACAATATGAGTAAGAACCAAGAAGAAATGAAGAAGAACCAAGAAGAAATGAAAAATGACGTCGCTGCTGTAAAGAACTCAATAGAAAGTATCAAGAGTAGACTAGATGAAGCAGAGGACCGCATAAGTGAGCTAGAAGACAAGATGGAAAAAAATACCCAATTACAACAGCTTCTAGAAACAAAAATTAGAAAGATTGAGGAGAGCGTAAGAGAACTTCGGGACAATACAAAACAAAACAACATCAGGATAATAGGGGTGCCAGAAGGAAAGGAAACTGAGCAAGGAATAGAAAACCTGTTTGAAGAAATAATAACAGAAAACTTCCCTGATATAGGGAAGAAAAAACCCACACAAATCCAAGAAGCTCACAGTGTTCCAAGCAAAATGAACCCCAAAAGACCGACGCCAAGGCACATTATAGTTAAGTTGGCAAACACCAACGACAAAGTAAGAATCTTACAAGCGGCCAGAGAGAGACAGACAGTTACATACAAAGGAACCCCCATCAGACTAGCAACTGATTTCTCAACAGAAACTCATCAGGCCAGAAGGGAATGGAATTAAATATACCAAGTCATGCAAAGGAAGGGTCTACATCCAAGAATACTGTACCCAGCAAGGCTATCAATCAAAATTGAAGGTGAAATCAGGAGCTTCACAGACAAAAAAGGACTAAGGGAGTTTATCACCACCAAACCAGCAATGAAAGAAATGCTAAAGGGTCTGCTGTAAAAAAAAAAAAAAAAGAAAGAAATAGGAAGCAAAGAAGGTACACAGGGGTATAGAATAAAAATGGCGTCAGGAGAGGAGACCAAGATGGCGGCATAGGTTAAACACCTAACCTGCAGCCGGGCACAACAATTTCAAAAATACAACTAGAGGTCAGAACGGACATCGTCCAGAACCACAGGAAAGTTGGTGGACTGAAATGCCCACAGCTGGGGGGAAGGAGAAGGCCACGGGGACAGTCGGGGAAGCCGTAAAATCCTGAGGTATGGAGAAACGGGCGGAGACACGAGCACACGCGCCTGCGGGGAGGATGGAACCGGAGAGGAGGGGGCGGCTGATGACCTGGCCGGAGTTCACTGGCAGGAAGGAGATAAAGGCTCCGGAGTGCGCTGAGCGCCGGCTCCGATTGCACTGAACCCCATTCTGGGCGAAACCCTGGGAAACTCACTCACTTTCGCAACTCCGCCGCCCCCGCAGGCCGCCCGTCCCGGGACACTGGGGACGCCGCCGCAGCGGCGGCGCCCGGAGCCCGGCGGCCTCCCAGCACCCGTCCCCGCCGCGCAGCCCCCGCGCGCCTTGTGCCGCGGGCCGCGCGCCCTGCACACCGGACGGAGGCCCGGGCGCCCTCTCCGTGCACCTCCCGGCGGCGCTAGACTTCAGTAGAGTTGACTGAATTCAAGGGATTAAGAAGTATAAATTGGGGGGACGCCGCGGCGGCGACGTCCGGAACGCGGCGATGGCGGTGCCTGGAGCTCGGCGGCCGCCCAGCGCCCGTCCCCGCCGCGCGGCCCTCGCGCGCCTGGTTCCGCGGGACGCACGCACCGCGCACCGGACGGAGGCCCGGGCGCCCTTTCCGTGCACCTCCCGGCGGCGCTAGACTTCAGTAGAGTTGACTGAAATGAAGGGATTAAGAAGCACAAATTGAGAAGTTTGAAAAAGATGGCGGCGGAGGTTAAAGGCTGTTCTGTTGCCTCGCACCCAGCGAAATCGGAGGGGATGAGGTGTGGAGGGGCGTGGGTCTGGCTGGTGGCGGGGGAAAGGGGCTTTTGTTCCAAACCTAAGGGAGATTAGCTCTCCATCACCCTGAAACCCATCTTCTGGCGAACCCCGGGAGACCCAGATGCCTGCGGGGAGAGGCGGGACTTTTGCGGAGGTGCGCCCAGCAATCAGTGTTTGCTGCGCTGGAGTGCGGAACGAGGGGACTTAGATACATGGAAGGCAGAAGGACCAGACTCACAGCCATCGCGGCTCGCCGCACCATGGCCTGTTGGCGCCCTGAGACCCCGCCTCGCCCTGGGACCCGCCCCGCACGTTTTGAAGACCCGCCCTGCAAGTCTTGCAGGCACACCTGCGCCCCAAGCGACGGCTTATGCATGTGGGTGGCCTGCCCTCTGGCAGCGGACCAGATAATCTGCTGTTCTAGTCGGACTGCTCCAGGGCCACTCAGACAGGAGGAAGAAACTACAGTTTTTGCTGTAATCCTTGCTGAGTGCCTAAGGCAGTAGCTGATCTACATCCCACTGGAGACCCAGAAACGAGGGCATCTAGTGGTCTGTGAGAGATGACACCAGATTTCAACCACGTGCATAAGGGACACATTCAACGGGAATATTCAGTGAGCGCCAAAGCTTTGCTGCACCAAGACCCGGCCCATAAACGTGTCTCCTGCACAGCAACTCTTCCTTTATAGACAAAGAGAGCCCCCCCAGTGACACCAACAACAATCAAGACTTAACTATACAAAGGAGGACCAAGATGGAGGCATAGGGCGGAAGCCTGATTGTTGCCTACCACAACAACTTTGAGACTACGACAAGAGAGCAGAGCAGACACCATCCAAGACCACCATAGGGCTGGCTGAGTAGATGCTCTACAACTAGAATAAAAGAGGGGTATGTGGGATGATGCTGATGCCGGTGACCCAAAGGCAACACTTTAAGAACTACGGCTCAGGCGACACAAAAGAACTATGGCTCAGGCGATACAACAGCGGCCTGGAACGTGCTCGGCGCAGTTCCCCCGGCGGTCTCCGGCTGAGGGGACGGCTCCACTGGCAGCCAAGCATGGACAGACGAGCCCCTATGAGACATGGGGTGGGAGACTCCGCGCTTGCTGACCTCTGAGTCCGTCAAGAATCTCAACGCCCCGGAAGCAGCCAGGTGCACATGCTCGGCGACCGGCCACCGATGCAGACCCAAGGGCCGACGCAGCGACGCCAGACTGGCCCACTGCCATGCACCAGGTGCACCGGAGCTTCGCCGAGCTGCCGCCCGACGAGTTCTGCAGCAGCCATACTGGAGCTCTGGAAGGATGGCTAGGGGAATTGCTGAGGGGGGATTGACCGGCAGGAATTGGGATCGGGAAGACGGGGCCCCGCTGAGACCCGGGTGCGGGCGGGGTTGCGCGCCTCTGGGCTCGGGTGTGGTCACACGCCTCTGGGTATAAGTGAGGTCTCACGTCCCTGGGTCTAGGTGAGGCCACATGCCCCTGGGTCCAGGTGAGGCCGGACTCCGGGTCCAGGTGAGGCCAAGTGCCCCTGGACCCGGATGACGCTGGATCCCGTGCCCGGGCGAGGCCAAGCGCCCCTGAGTCTGGGAGAGCCCACACACCCCTGGGTCCAGGCGAGACCATGTGTCCCTGGATCCGGGTGAGGCCGCGTGCATCTAGGCCCGGGTGAGCCCAAGTGGCCCTGGGTCTGGGAGAGGCCAAGCGTCCCTGGGTCCGGGCGAGATCATGCGTCCCTGGATCCGGATGAGGCCTCGTGCACCTAGGCCCGGGTGAGCCAAAGTGGCCCTGGGTCTGGGAGAGGCCAAGCGTCCCTGGGTCCGGGTGAGACCATGTGTCCCTGGATCCGGGTGAGGCCTTGTGCACCTAGGCCCGGATGAGCCCAAGTGGCCCTGGGTCTGGGAGAGGCCAAGCGCCCCTGGGTCCGGGTGAGACCATGCATCCCTGGATCCGGGTGAGGCCTCGTGCACCTAGGCCCGGGTGAGTCCAAGTGGCCCTGGGTCTGGGAGAGGCCAAGCATCCCTGGGTCCGGGTGAGACCATGTGTCCCTGGATCCGGGTGAGGCCTCGTGCACCTAGGCCCGGGTGAGCCCAAGTGGCCCTGGGTCGGGGAGAGGCCAAGCGTCCCTGGGTCCGGGTGGGACCATGTGTCCCTGGATCCGGGTGAGGCCTCGTGCACCTAGGCCCGGGTGAGCCCAAGTGGCCCTGGGTCTGGGAGAGGCCAAGCGTCCCTGGGTCCGGGTGAGACCATGTGTCCCAGGATCCGGGTGAGGCCTCGTGCACCTAGGCCCGGGTGAGCCCAAGTGGCCCTGGGTCTGGGAGAGGCCAAGCGTCCCTGGGTCCGGGTGAGACCATGCGTCCCTGGATCCAGATGAGGCCTCGTGCACCTACTCCCGGGTGAGCCCAAGTGGCCCTGGGTCTGGGAGAGGCCAAGCGTCCCTGGGTCCGGGTGCGACCATGTGTCCCTGGATCCGGATGAGGCCTCGTGCACCTAGGCCCGGGTGAGGCCATGTGCCCCTGGGTCTGGGAGAGGCTAAGCGTCCCTGGGTCCGGGTGAGACCATGTGTCCCAGGATCCGGGTGAGGCCTCGTGCACCTAGGCCCGGGTGAGCCCAAGTGGCCCTGGGTCTGGGAGTGGCCAAGCGTTCCTGGGTCTGGGTGAGACCATGTTTCCCTGGGTCCGGGTGAGGCCTCGTGAACCTAGGCCCGGGTGAGGCCACCTGCCCCTGGGTCTGGGAGAGGCCAAGCGTCCCTGGGTTCGGGTGAGACCATGCGTCCCTGGATCCGGGTGTGGCCTCGTGCACCTAGGCCCGGGTGAGCCCAAGTGGCCCTGGGTCTGGGAGAGGCCAAGTGTCCCTGGGTCCAGGTGAGGCCTTGTGCAACTAAGCCCGGGTGAGGCCATGTGCCCCTGGGTCTGGGAGAGGCCAAGCGTCCCTGGGTACGGGTGAAGCCAGATCCTGGGTCCGGGTGAGTCCATGCGCCCCTGGATCCATCCGGGTGAGGCTGGGTCCCAGGCCCGGGTGAGACCACGCGCCCCTTGGGTATGGGTGAGGCCACATGCCCCTTAGTCTGGGTGACGCCGTGCCCCTGGGTTCGGCCGAGACCAAACCAGAGGGAGTCAGACCTCCGTTACCACCATTTGTCCACCATCCAGAGCTGAGGGGTCAGTGCTGACATGTACACATAAGGAACTACTGGACATCGAAATTGGGTCTCAAAAGAACTGTTGGTCCAGGGGGAAGCTCGCTACAGATTGATTCATTTGCCTGTCAGCATAAATATTGTTGCTCGTCTCACATTCAGTTCTTATTAGTATATATCTAGTGACATATGATCTCGTTCATCTAGAGGAAATGATGAACAACATAGACTGAGGAACAAGAACAGAACCAGAAGCAAGGAGGCATCGATCGGACTATCGGGCCTCAGAGGGAGGATAGGGGAGGGTAGGGGGAGGGTGGGGGGAGGGGGAGAGTTCAACCAAAGGATCTGTATGCATGCATATAAGCCTATCCAACGGTTAAGTTCAACAGGGGATTGGGGCATGCGTGGGGAGAGGGGTGGGATGGGAATGGGGGGATGAGGACAAATATGTGACACCTTAATCAATAAAGAAATAAAAAAAAATAAAAATTAAAAAAAAAAAGAAAGTACTTGATAAAAAAAAATGGCGTCAAATAAGTACCTATCAATAATAACTTTAAATGTAAATGGATTGAATGCCCCAATCAAAAGACACAGGGTAACAGACTGGATAAGAAAACAAACCCAGATATCTGCTGTCTACAGGAAACCCACCTCAAAAAAAAGGATGCATACAGACTGAGAGTAAAGGGATGGAAAAACGTTTTCCAGGCAAATGGAAATGAAAAAAAAGCTGGGGTTGCAATACTTATATCTGACAAATTAGATCTCAAAGTGAAGGACATAACAAGAGATAATGAAGGCCACTTCATAATACTAAAGGGAGAAATCCAACAAGAAGAAATAACTCTGGTAAACATATATGCACCCAATACAGGAGCACCAAGATACATTAAAAAACTCCTGGAAGATATCAAAGGAGAGATTGACAGTAATACAATCATAGTAGGAGACTTCAATACCCCACTATCACCATTGGACAAATCCTCTAAACAAAAAATCAGCAAAGAAACATCAAACCTAAATGACTCACTAGAACAGATGGAATTAATCGACATCTTCAGAACATTTCACCCCAAAGCCACAGAATATACATTCTTCTCAAGTGCACATGGGTCATTTTCAAAGATAGACCATATGTTAGGACATAGGCAAAGTCTCTCCAAATTCAAGAAGATAGAAATCATATCAAGTATCTTCTCAGATCACAGTGGCATAAAACTGGAAATCAACTACAATAAAAACAACCCAAAGAAATCAAACACTTGGAGACTAAACAGCATGCTATTAAACCATGACTGGGTTACCAAAGACATCAAGGAAGAAATAAAAAACATCATGGCAACAAACGACAATGAAAACACAACAATCCAAAATCTATGGGACACAGCGAAAGCAGTCCTGAGAGGGAAGTTCATAGCTCTACAAGCCTATTGCAAAAAACAAGAAACAATGGTAATAAATTACCTAACCCAACAACTCAAAGAGTTAGAGAGAGAGCAACAAGATAAGCCCAGTGTAAGCAGAAGAAAAGAAATAATAAAGATCAGAGCGGAGAGAAACGACATAGAGACCAAAGAAACAATACAAAAGATCAACAAAACCAAGAGCTGGTTCTTTGAAAGGATAAACAAGATTGATGTACCTCTAGCCAGGCTCACCAAGAAGCAAAGAGAGAGGACCCAAATAAACAAAATCAGAAATGAAAGAGGTGAAATAACAACAGATCCCGCTGAGATACAAAGGATTGTTACAAAATACTACGAACAACTCTACTCCAACAAACTGGACAACCTAGAGGAAATCGACATATTCCTAGAAAAATACAACCTTCCAAAACTCAATCAGGAAGATTCTAAACAGCTCAACATGCCAGTAACTATGGAAGAAATTGAAGCAGTCATCAAAAAGCTTCCGGCAAACAAAAGCCCGGGGCCAGATGGCTTCACAGGAAAGTTTTATCAAACTTTCAAGGAAGAACTAAAACCTATCCTCCTCAGACTATTCCAAAAAATTCAAGAGGAAGGAACACTTCCAGGCTCCTTCTATGAAGCCAGCATCACCCTAATACCAAAACCAGATAAAGACAACTCAATGAAAGAGAATTACAGGCCAATATCCCTCATGAACATTGATGCCAAAATCCTCAACAAAATTCTAGCAAATCGGCTCCAGCAGTACATCAGAAAGATCATACACCATGACCAAGTAGGATTTATCCCAGGAATGCAAGGATGGTACAATATCCGCAAATCTATAAACGTGATACATCACATAAACAAATTGAGAGATAAAAATCACATAGTCATATCAATAGATGCAGAAAAAGCATTTGACAAAATCCAACACCCTTTCTTGATAAAAACTCTCAACAAGGTGGGAATAGAAGGCTCATACCTCAACATAATAAAAGCTATTTATGATAAACCCACAGCAAACATCATACTCAATGGGCAAAAACTAAAACCATTTCCTCTAAGAACAGGAACAAGACAGGGATGCCCATTCTCACCACTCCTGTTTGACATAGTATTGGAAGTATTAGCTATCGCAATTAGGCAAGAAGAAGAAATAAGAGGCATCCAAGTTGGAAAAGAAGAAGTGAAGCTGTCCTTATTTGCAGATGACATGATATTGTACATAAAAAACCCAAAAGATTCCATCAAAAAACTAATAGACTTAATAAATGAATTCGGCAATGTAGCGGGATACAAAATTAACGCCAAGAAATCTATGGCTTTTCTATACACCAATAATGAACTTACAGAAAGAGAGACTAAAAAAGCAATCCCATTTACCATCGCACCAAAAAAATTAAGATACCTAGGAATAAACTTAACTAAGGAGGTAAAAGACCTATACGCAGAAAACTACAGGACACTGAAAAAAGAGATAGAGGAAGACGTAAACAGATGGAAGAACATACCATGTTCCTGGATTGGTAGAATCAACATCATTAAAATGTCCATACTACCCAAAGCAATCTACAGATTCAATGCACTCCCCATCAAAATACCAACAGCATATTTCACAGACCTAGAAAGAACTCTCCAAAAATTCATCTGGAATAAAAAAAGACCCCGACTAGCCTCAGCAATCCTCAGAAAGAAGAATAAAGTAGGTGGGATCTCAATACCAGATTTCAAGCTGTATTACAAAGCCACTGTTCTCAAAACAGCCTGGTACTGGCACAAGAACAGACATATTGATCAATGGAACAGAATAGAGAACCCAGATATCGACCCAAACCACTATGCTCAATTAATATTTGACAAAGGAGGCAAGAACATACAATGGAGTCAAGACAGTCTCTTCAATAAATGGTGTTGGGAAAACTGGACAGATACATGCAAAAAATGAAACTAGATCACCAACTTACACCATACACAAGAATAAACTCAAAATGGATACAGGACTTAAACATAAGACGGGAAACCATAAAAATACTAGAGGAATCCACAGGCAACAAAATATCAGACATATGCCACAAGAACTTCTTCACTGACACTGCCCCTAGGGCAATGGAAGCTAAAGAGAAAATTAACAAATGGGACTACATCAAAATAAAAAGCTTTTTTACAGCAAAAGAAACCATCAACAAAACAACAAGAAAGCCCACTGCATGGGAAAACATATTTGCAAATGCTATCACTGATAAAGGTTTAATCTCCAACATCTACAGGCAGCTTATGCAACATAATAAGAGGAAGATAAATGATCCAATAAAAAAATGGGCAACAGACCTAAACAGAATATTTTCAAAAGAAGACAGAAGAAAGGCCAAGAGACACATGAAAACATGTTCAAAGTCACTTATTATCCGAGAGATGCAAATCAAAACAACAATGAGGTACCATCTCACACCTGTCAGAATGGCTATCATCAACAAATCAACAAACAACAAGTGTTGGCGAGAATGAGGAGAAAAAGGAACCCTCGTGCACTGCTGATGGGAATGCAGACTGGTGCAGCCACTGTGGAGAACAGTATGGAGTTTCCTCAAAAAACTGAAAATGGAACTCCCATTTGACCCAGTAATCCCACTCCTGGGAATATATCCGAAGAAACTAGAAACACCAATCAGAAAGGATATATGCACCACTATGTTCATAGCAGCACAATTTACAATAGCTAAGATTTGGAAACAGCCTAGGTGCCCATCAGCAGATGACTGGATCGGAAAACTGTGGTACATCTACACAATGGAATACTATGCTGCCATAAAAAAGAAGGAATTCTCATCATTTGCAGCAACCTGGATGGAATTGGAGAACATTATGCTAAGTGAAATAAGCCAGTCAATGAAAGAACAATACCACATGATCTCACTCATTTAGGGATAGTAAAGAACATTATAAAGTGGTGAACAAAAAGATAGATACAGAGACAGTAAAGCATCAAACAGACTTTCAAATTACAGGGGGAAAGTTTGGGAAAGGTGGGGGAGTTTTGAAATCAAACGAAGGACTTGTATGTATGCATATAAGCATAAACAATGGACGCAAAACTCTGGGGGGGAGGGCATGTGTGGGTGTGGGGTGGGGGGGTAATAGTAAGATATGTACACATATAATACTTCAATAAAAATATTTTAAAAAAAAAGATTGAATTTGTTTGTTGCTGAGTAGTATTGTATTCTATTGATAAGCACTTATCTACTGATCTCTGTATAAAATTGGTTAGTTCCAGATTTGGGGTATTATAAATAAATCTGGAATATTTGTATTCAGTTATTTTTATAGATCTTTACTAATCAAACATTTGCAGTCTAGGTTAATATTTTACATTTTTTAAAAAAAATTATATATTTATATTTTTTATTGATTTCAGAGAGGAAGAGAGAGAGAGAAAGAAAGAAACATCAATGATGAGAGAGACTCATTGATCGGTTGCTTCCTGCACTCCTCCCACTGGGGATCAAGCCTGCAACCCGGGCATGTACAATTGACTGGGATTGACCCCAGGACTCTTGATTCCGCAGGTCGACACTCTATTCACTGAGCCAAACTGGCTAGGGCTAATGTTTCACATTTTAACATTTGCACAACTGTGATCTGAAATGCTCATGCACTTTGCCTTCCCACCCAGGCACAGTATATAAAAATTCACTCCAGAGTTTTGTTCAACTCTGGCATCACATGTGATGGTTAATCTTTTTAAACTAGAGGCCGGTTGCACAAAGAGATTCGTGCAATAGGCCTTCCTTCCCTTGGCTTCCAGCACCGGTTTCCCTATGACACCTGGGACCAGGCCTTCGATTCTTTGTTTATATGCAGTATTAGCCACAGGTATTTTGTCTGCCACCTTTGCTGCAGACTCCAGCCAGGGTCTGCCTTCTTCATCTTCGCTGCAGAGTCTGGCTGGAGTCTGCCATCTTCGCTGCAGACTCAAACCAGAGTCTTCCATCTTCATCTGTGCTGCGGCCGGAATGCCGCTCCTCTAGATCCCTTCACCCCTCACCCCCGCCCTCTCTCTCATAGCAGGTGTCCTGCCCTGCCTGGCCACTCGGTGCCTGGTGCAGCTGGGTGGCGGCCATCTTTGTCCTTCTGATTTGCATACTCCTGATTGGCTGGTGGGTGTAGTGGAGTGATGATCAATTTGCATGTTTCTCTTTTAGTGTAGATAGGAGGCCTGGAATTGCCTATATGAGAAATTGCTTTTGTTTTAATTCTATTCCATAAGAATTTTTGATGGTGAACATTTTTTCAAACATTTATTTATATTGTCTTTATCTCCTTTGTTAAAATGTTGGCTCAGAATTTTTGCCTATTTTAAAATAATTTATTTAACCAATATGAGGACAGTTCACAATCTGAGATATATATTTGAATTTCACTCATTCCTCTATAACTCAACTGACTTCTTTGCTATATGGAACGATAAGTTTCGAATACTCTACGGAAAACTGGTTTTCTCAATTTTTATTCTATGTACAATTTAAACCCACATGTACCTTATACTTACAGGTTTTACATGCATGGTTAACATTCTACACCACTCTTTTATAATTCTAAGCACTCAATAATACATTAAATGAAGTCTAAGTTCATAATCTTTGTTAATTTTCCTCATGTAAATACCCTTATTGTGGTTAGTTTCAAACTGCCAAAATGATGGCACTGAACAAGGATATGATAAGATATTTCAGTAGCAAATGATTATGTTCAACTAGAGGCCCAATTCATGAAATGTGTGCATGGGGAGGGGGTGGGAGGTGAGTCCCTCAGCCCAGCCTGCACCCTCTCACAATCTGGAACCCCTCGGGGGATGTCTCACTGCCAGTAAGGTCCAATTGGGCCTAAACTGGTGGTCAGTCATCCCTATTTCAATCCGGGACTGCTGGCTGCTAATCGCTCACCTGCCTGCCTGATTGCCCCTAACCACTCTGCCTGCCTGCCTGAAATTATGACCTCTGAAATTGTGGTGTCCTGGGACTGTCTTACATCAGCCTCAGAGGGAGCAGAAGGAAGAGAAGTACGCCCACGAAGGAGACCGTTGGGGACACTGGAACCTCTTATTAATCTTTCCTGCATGCTGCTTACTTTCAGACAATTGCATGGAAACAGTGTATTATGTAGAATACATGTTTCTATCAAATCATCCCCATGGTACCATCGACAACATTCATTTCCTTATCATTCTGTGTTTTTAGGTTTTTGTCATACAATGGAAGAAAAGGTGGCCACTTCTGAGCAGAGTGTATCTGTGGAAGGAGAGGCGCAGATCAGGGCTTCTAAGACAGCTCCAGCAAGCCAGAAGGCCCTTCTGTTGTAAGCATTGTTTCTCAGTGTTAAAATATACCCTGCACCTGACTTAGTTACAAGCAGAATTTGTTATACAGAAAGCATTCTTTGGGGATTCATGTGTGAAAATCTTCTCTTTCAGTGAAAATCCTCACGACCATTCAACACCACCGAAATCATATGGGAGAAAAGCCATATCAGTGTAGTGACTGTGGGACATTCTTTAGACAAAAAGTTACCCTCATTCGGCACTACAGAGTTCACACTGGAGAAAAGCCTTAGGAGTGTAGTGATTGTGCAAAGTCCTTTAGACAATGTTCTGCCCTCAGTCAACACGGCAGAGTTCACTCTGGAGAAAAGCCTTAGGAATGTAGTGATTGTGGGAAGTCCTTCAGTGATAGCTCTAACCTCATTAAACACCATAGAGTTCACATAGGAGAAAAGCTTTAATTGGGCAGGGAGTATTTTATCTTTCTCACTCAGGATAACAACACCGAAGGAGAAGGTTTTAGACCCATTTACCTGAATATAAGCCCCTATTTGTCAGCACATAACCTCTGCTAGAGTCCTCATAAGTTTCAGGTACAAGTGGGGCTCTAAGGAGCTGCATTGCCTACAAGCCTACTGATGTCACTGGGAGTATTTGTGCAGAAGCTATTTCACCTCTACCAACTGGCCCCTGAAGAGTATGTAGCATTCACAATCCCTGCATGTTCAGGAGTTGTGCTTGAGAAAAGTACAAATACTCTGCGCTCCTGGCTGGATCTTCATTCCTTTCTCTATGACTGGAGGATTGATCTGAACCAGATTTCATCCAGGGCACCTGTCCTAAGCTAAGAAATGCTTCGTCTGTTATGGACATTGTGCTTCTCACATCATGTTGTGATGAATTGTTTCAGGTTCCAATCCACTAACATGCAAACCTCTTGCTGTCCTTTGCTCTGGTTTATGATCTTTTTGTAAAGGTGTTTTTTGTTTGTTTGTTTGTTTGTTTTGTTTTCTTTTGTATCATTAGTTTTGTTGGTTCTATTCACTCCCTGGGATGATTGTGAAGCATAGTAACCTCCATCTTGTATAAAAACATTTGTTTGAAATTCTCTGCTATTGTTAGATAGTATCTTGTCCTGTAAACTCTGTCATTATAAACTATATCCCTTTAAGACAGTCTCTTATTCTATTAAATGACTTTGTTTTTAGTTGGAATAATATAAAAAGATAAACTTAAGTGTCTAACCTTGCAACGTAACAGACTAATACTGATAATCCCATATTCTTATGCCAAGTACTAACTCATTATGTATTCAAGGTTACAACTGTCTGTAACAATAACATACTCAGAGCCCTTTGTAAAATCTCCAGATAGAGAAACTCAAAAGGTATAAATGTGAAAAACTTCATGTGTGACTTCACTCAGAGATTTGGAAGTAACACCTCCCTCTGGGCCGAGCACAATAAACACATCCTAATTAATTGGCTAATTAAGGCGTCTTGTGTCTCACTCACTGGTTTACGATACAACAATTGAAAGAAAACTTGTGATCTGTCAGCATGTAGAAGTAAACAAATATGGTGAGCTCCCAAACTTTCTGTGCTTTGGAAGGCACAGCATGATAGCAGGAAATTCCTCTTTGTCAAATGTTAGCTTCTTTTGTATTGCTGCCCAAGGTCTTGAGAGAAAGACTGCATTACTTTGTGGTTATAATTTGCAATCTGGTGCCTCTTTTATTGGTGAGGTCAATGTTTTCCATGAAGAGGAGGACTTTGCTGTCGTTCTGTGAACAATGTGAATTGTATTCTCTGTCACAGTATGTATTATATATTTCTAATAATGTTTAGCAGAAATCCTCCCCACATATTGGAAAGGTGCCATGTGCCATGGTGTACGGAATTTCATATGTTGGTATCATTTGTTGTAAGACTCTGATGTTTAGATGGAACCACCATTAGAACAGAAACATTGTATTCATAGTGAGTGGAAAAACTATAGACTTAGATGAAAAGTGCCTCTTATGAACGTTTTCCACAAATGATCAAAGGTCTGTGGCTTGTGTGATCTTTGTGTACAGACATTCTCAGGACCTCCATACCTGTTTCCTATGGCTGAAGTCATTGGCAGGATGCCGGAAACAAATCAGTTTCACTAAAAGAGGGATGTTGACAGGAAGCCAGGAAGGCTGGTCAACAACCTTAATTGCTCTAACCACTCACCCTTTAGTTGAGACATTGTTAGCTGAAGCAGCCTCCACCTTTGTTTTTCCCATGTAAATTTCTGTTTATCCTGGCTAAGATGTTTTCCCCAAAGCCTCAATAAAAGGGATGGCAGGGCCAGAGCAGGGAGTAGTTCTCCCACTAGAGGTGGACTACCAGCTGGCCCCCCATTTCACCAAATTGAATTTCTTCAAGTCTCCTTTCATTTGTGTGCGGCCCTTCTCCAGAACTCGAACCCTGAACCGGAACCCTGGACCACGCGGGACGTGGAAAGGGATTCCTACAGCAGGAAAACATAATATAACAGTTTTTTGTGTTCTTATTTCCCTGGCCCTTCTAGTTTGTTCATCTCAAAATTTACTCTACAGTGAAGACCTCAATGCTAGAGGAAGGATAATCCTGTAATCAGTCTCAGAATATGTCTTTTGTAGCCAGTCAGCATTCCTGTTGGTTCTGATAGCAGTAGTCTTTACTGTTTGCCAGTATTTGCTGCCACTGAGGCAAGGCTCTTCCGCCCAGGAATGAGAATTGACATGCAACAAAGGGCACTTTTCTAATGCATACTACTTGGTGAGCTTTGACATAAGGATAAAACTGAAACTGTCACACATGAAATACGATTATGTGTCACCAATACACCGGGGTGGGGCAGGGGGAGACAAAAGCTGACTTATAGTTCTGAGTACACTACTAAACACAGAACTTATACTTTTAAAAAATATTTTAAAAATCACTTTTATTGATTTTTATTTTGGGGGCACAGGGAATAAAAAGGATGAGGGAGATACATTGTTCTCTTGCCTCTTCCCTGCCCTCTACCAGAGAGGAAATGGGCATGTGCCCTGACCTGGAATGGAACCAATGACCTTACAGTGAATGGCATAACGCGCAATCAGCTGAGCCATACTGGCCAAAGCAGAGCATATTCATGTATTATTATTTATTAATTATATTTTTATACCATCAAATCTAAATCTACTTTTGATACCTCTTTCAATCTCTTTTACAATCTCTTTCTGTTTTCCTCAGCCCTCAATGTAGTCATTGATATTCCTTCCTATACAATAGATTGGTTCATATTTTTCATAATTTTATAGGCACTATCGGGTGTGTTATTTAACAAATAGTGGTTTTCTTCATTCAGTGCAGTTATTTTGAGATTCAACACTTATCCTACATCTTCTTGGAATATTTGTGTTCAGTTATCTCTATTTATGTAAATGTTTTACTTATCAAACTGTTGTTGTGAACGTGAATGTTTCACACGTTAAGGTATGTGGAAATGTGGCCCAAAATAGCCATTGCTTTTTTTTTTTTTCTACAAACCCACCGTATAAAATCAATTCAGTTTTACGTAACTCTGCCAGCACATGCAATGGTTATTTTTTAAAAATATATATTTTATTGATTTTTTACAGAGAGGAAGAGAGAGGGATAGATAATTAGAAACATCGATGATAGAGAAACATCGATCAGCTGCCTCCTGCACACCCCCTACTGGGGATGTGCCCGCAACCAAGGTACATGTCCTTGACCGGAATCAAACCCGGGACCCTTCAGTCCGCAGGCCGACGCTCCATCCACTGAGCCAAACCGGTTTAGGCAAATGGTTATTTTTTTTTAAAGAGCACCCAGAATCGAGTCTATTGTTAACTCACTTTTGTTTTAATTCTATTTACCTAAGAGTTTTTGATGGTGAACAGTTTTTCACACATTTATTTACACTGTCTTTATCTCCTTTGTTAAAAAAGTCAGTTCATAATCTCTTTCATATTGTTTAAATAAATTCATTATTTTAACCTGAAAGAGGACTGTGTAGCATCTAAGACATATGTTTGAATTTCACTCATTCCTCAATGACTCAAGTGACTTCTTTGCCATATGGAACCATAGGTTGTGAATACTGGAAGGAAACCTTCATTTTTATCCTATGTTCAACTTAAGCCAACTTGTAGCATATACTTATACATTTAATCTGCATTGTTTACATTTTCCAGTACCCCTTTTTTTAAGTTTAAGCACTAAATAATACATTAAGTGAAGTCTAGATTTATAATATTTGTTACTCTTCCTGGTGTAAATACTCTCATCCTTGTCAGTTGCAAACTACTAAAATGATGGCACTAAACATAGACATATTAAGCTATATTAGTAGCACATCATTATATTTTATTTAAATATGCCGATATAGTAGGTATGAATATGCTCAAGAACTCTCATAATAAAAGAAATTACTTGGAACTTTCAATTTTTTATATTTTCTTAAAGTTCCATGTAAGTATATTTGATTTAAAGTATATATTGTTAAGCATATGCTTTTATGTTTCCATGCATTCCTGCATGGCTGAAACCAAGATCCTCCTGCCATTATCAGTGCTTCATTCATGGCATATAAAAGAACTGATGCAAAAATACAGCCTGCCTTAGAAATAGCTTACTCGTAATATATCCATGTAAATAGACACTTATGAAACCTCATGAATCCTATCTTGCTTTCCACCACTCTCTGTCATCATGAGGTTTTTGTATCTATCTATTCATAAATTATTGGGTATTTTACATAAAGTGCTGCATATGTCTTGTCATGTCCAAATAGCTCAGTGGGCTGGAGAATCATCTCAATACACCCAGGTTGCAAGTTCCATCACCGACCAGGGCAATTACAAGAATCAACCACTGAAGGTATGACAGTAATGGAACAAAAGAACTGCTCTGTGTGTGTGTGTGTGTGTGTGTGTGTGTGTGTGTGTGTGTCTATCCCCATTTCCCTCTCACTCTAAAATCAATATATGTGCCCTAGCTTGTTTGGCTGAGAGGATAGAGCCTTGGCCTGCAGACTGAAGGGTCACAGGTTTGAACTGGCCAAGGGCACATGCCCGGGTTGTGGGCTTGATCCCCAGTAGGGGGCGTGCAGGAGGCTGCTGATCAATGATTCTCTCTCATCATTGATGTTTCTATCTCTCTATCCCTCTCCCTTCCTCTCTGAAATAAATAAAGAAATATATTAAAAAAATAAAAAACAAGATCAATATATGTATTTATTCACCAGGCAGTCCACACATGTGTGAACACCAGCACAGCCCAGGGGGTCCGTGGTTACCAGCAGTCAGGGTTCTCATGAGGGTAGAGCAGGTAATGGTCCAGAGAAAAGTATGGGAGGAGCTGTTGCTGTAAGTGTGGCAGGTGGGGAACCTGGGCTGAGCTGCACCATCACCCACAGGGGATATTGGCATCCCTGGGACTAAAAGCAAAGAAGCTGGGTGAAGCTTTGAGCTAGGACCTGCCCCTGTGGTCTCTGCACATTCCAGTCAGGTTTAGGCTGGGTTATTGCACACTCAAATGGTTGAGAAGCCCAGATTCCTCTCAGGTGGCAAGGCTGGGAGCAGCAATGTTAGCTGGGCAGGTGGGTGAGTGTGGGCAGGCAAAGCCCAGGACAGTTGCAGGGAGAATTGGTGCTGGGCCATGTGTGTGGCTCTGAGGCCCTCCCTAGTCACAGTCCAGCCTGATGGTCTCTGTTCTTTGGGACCATGGTGTGTGGTAAATGAAGCAAGCTCTGCTGCAGGAGTTCCTGGGGGGTCATGACTTGGGAGTCACGATATGCTCCATGCAGGGCCAACCTAGTCTACTATAATGAAGTGCTCCATCCATTGCCCTGCCCAGGGAGGGAGAGGAGCTGTCTCTGCAGAGGCGATTCCCTATCTGCCCAGCAGGAGAGTTGCAGGCTGCTGAGCCAGGTCCTGTCCTGGTTTACAAGTGTCTTAAAGTTTAGCCACTAAAAGAGGTTCTAGATATTTATCACTCTAGAGAGAGAAAGTGGCCCTGATCTATCCTTCATGGGTAAACATCCACTCTGCTGGACTAAGGCTGATCTACTGCTTGCACAGCCCACCCCGCTACACTCTTTCCTGGCTGTGCCTGGGATGTTCCCACTGAAGGTGAGACATGCTCCTCAATCAAGTTGATGGACCCTGAACTCTGGGCATAGTGTGCTGCTGGGGTGTGTGGGTGAAGGAGCAGAGAGGTTGAGGTCTGGGACAGAGCTGGAGAGGGGCAAGGTCCTTGAGAGAGTGGGCTGAGGGAAGGTTATAGGAGTGAAAATTGGAATCAGACTGGATGCAGAGGCAATAGCCAAGGGCGGGTACATCTGAGACCTGTAAGGACTAAGGGCATGGACAATGTTCACCCAACTGTTCCAGACTCTGGAGATACAAAGTCCCCTCCCCTTAGGAGCTGGTGTCCTAGTGCAGGACAGCCCACAGACAATGAACTGGATAGCTGTGACAGGTGATAGGAGCTCAGGCATAAGGTGAAGTCTGTGGTGGTCAGTGTGGGCCTCCCTGAGAAAATCTGAGAAGGCATGGTAGAGTCTAGTTGGAAGGCCTGCTTGGAGTGTGCCTTCCCTCTCCCCATTTGGGAGATGAAGAGAGGTCAATGTGGCTGCTTTGGGCAACTGAAATTAGAAAGGGGGGTCCTACGCGCCCCTGGGTCTGGGAGAGGCCATGCGCCCCTGGGTCTGGGTGAGGCCATGTGTCCCTGGATCCGGGTGAGGCCTCGCACACCTAAGCCCGGGTGAGGCCACGTTCCCCTGGGTCTGGGAGAAGTCAAGCGCCCCCGGGTCCGGGTGAGGCCATGTGTCCCTGGATCCGGGTGAGGCCTCGTGCACCTAGGTCCGGGTGAGGCCACGTGCCCCTGGGTTTGGGAGAGGCCACACGCCCCTGGGTCCTGGTGAGGCCATGTGTCCCTGGATCCGGGTGAGGCTTCGCGCGCCAAACCCCGGGTGAGGCCACGCACCCCTGGGTCCGGGTGAGGCCATGTGTCCCTGGATCCAGGTGAGGCCTTGCACACCTAGGTCCGGGTGAGGCCACGTGCCCCTGGGTCTGGGAGAGGCCACGCGCCCCTAGGTCTGGGTGAGACCATGTGTCCCTGGATCTGGGTGAGGCCTCGCGCACCTAGGTCCAGGTGAGGCCACGTGCCCATGGGCCTGGGAGACGCCACGAGCCCCTGGGTCCGGGTGAGGCCACGCGCCCCTGTGTCTGGGAGAGGCCACGCGCCCCTGGACCCGGGTGTGGCTGGGTCCCTGGACCCGGGTGAGGCCACGCGCCCCTGGGTCCGGGTGAGACCACGCACCACTGGACCCGGATGAGGCTGGGTCCCTGGGCCCGGGTGAGGCTATGTGCCCCTGGGTCCGGGTGAGGCCTTGCGCCCCTGGGTACGGGTGAAGCCGGATCCTGGGTCCGGGTGAGGCTGTGTGCCCCTGGATCCATCCGGGTGAGGCTGGGTCCCCAGCCCAGGTGAGGCCACGCGCCCCTTGGGTATGGGTGAGGCCACGTGCCCCTTAGTCCGGGTGAAGCCGTGCCCCTGGGTCCGGCCGAGACCAAACCAGAGGGAGTCAGACCTCCGTTACCACCATTTGTCCACCATCCAGAGCTGAGGGGTCAGTGCTGACATGTACACATAAGGAACTGGTGGACATTGAAATCGGGTCTCAAAAGAACTGTTGGTCCAGAAAGAAACTCACTACAGACTGATTCATTTGCCTGTCAGCATAACTATTATTGCTCGTCTCACATTCAGTTCTTATAAGTATATATCTAGTGACATATGATCTCGCTCATCTAGGGGAAATGATGAACAACATAGACTGAGGAACAAGAACAGAACCAGAAACAAGGAGGCATCGATCGGAATATCGGGCCTCAGAGGGAGGATAGGGGAGGGTGGGGGGAGGGGGAGAGATCAACCAAAGGACTTGTGTGCATGCATATGAGCCTATCCAACGGTTAAGTTCAACAGGGGGTTGGGGCATACGTGGGGAGGGGGGTGGGATGGGAATGGGGGGATGAGGACAAATATGTGACACCTTAATCAATAAAGAAATTAAAAAAAAAGAAAGGGGGGTCCTGGGTGCATGTGGGGGCTGTGGCAGGACTTGACCTTCTCCTCAGGAGGCCTCACAGTTTGCTCCAGCCCCAGGTTGCCTTCAGAAGGCTGATGGGCAGTCCCTTCAGAAAAATCATTGCCAGAGGGAAATTTACAGTCCTGAATGCACATAAAGAATCCAGGGGCTAAAACAGGATTGCTTATTTATGAGTAAAAGTATCTGTAAGGTGCTTTAGTTTACTCACCACAAGGATAGTTCTCCAGAGGAAAATGACAAACACAGAAATGTACAAGGAGACAGTAATGATGGTAAGCTTCCACAGAAGTTCAAAAAAGGGCTGGAGAACACAGTAATGGGGCAGGATATGCAATAGATGGAATACTATTTGAGATTATGAGGATTCTTTGACATTTACAATACATGTGTCTCAACAAACCATCTTTCAAGAAACCATCAACAAAATGGCAAGTAAGCCCACTGCATGGGAGAACATATTTGTCAATGATATTTTTGATAAGGGTTTAATCTCCAAAATTTATAGGGAACTCACAAAACTTAACAAATGATCCAATCAAAAAATGGGTACAGGATCTAAATAGACACTAAATCAAAAGAGGACATACAGAAGGCCCAGAGACACATGAAAACATGCTCAAAGTCACTACTGATCAGAGACATGCAAATCAAAACAACAATGAGATACCATCTCACACCTGTCAGAATGACTATCACCAACAAATCAATAAATGACAAGTGCTGCCAAGGATGTGGAGAAAAAAGGAACCCTCCACTGCTGGAGGTAATGCAGACTGGAGCAGCCACTGTAGAAGACAGTATAGAGTTTCCTCAAAAAGTTAAAAATGGAACTCTCATTTGATCTAGTAATTCCACTTCTAGGACCATATCCCAAGAAACCAGAAACACCAATCAGAAAGGATATATGCACCCCTATGTTCAAGCTGCACAATTTCCAATAGCTAAGATTTGGAAACAACCTAAGTGCCCATCAGCAGATGAGTGTATTAAAAACCTCTGGTACACCTACACAATGGAATACTGTTTGGCTATAAAAAAGAAGGAACTTTTACCATTTGCAACAGTATGGATGAACTGGAGAGCATTATGCTAAGTGAAATAAGCCAGTCGGAGAAAGAAAAATATCACATGATCTCATTTATATGTGGGATGTAATCATCAACATATTTTAATGAACAAGAATAGATCCAGAGACAAATGGTAGGGGAGGGGGAGGTTAAAGAGCAACCAAAGAACTTGTATGCATGCATATTAGCATGGCCAATGGACACAAACACTGGGGTGGTGGAGGCTTGCTGGGGTAGGAATGGCTGGGGGGTTCAATTGGGGAAAAAGGAGACATAAGCAAAACTTTAGACAATAAATAAATAAAATAAAAATGAAAGAAATCTTTTGAATCCCAACACCAGCCTCCACGTGGTCTACACTGGATTCTCTGCTTTAAGACAGACTGAAAGTTGGCTGCCTCCTGCCTCCTGTATCACTGGCAATATTTATAGACATTAAAACATGGGTTTCACTGGGGAAAGCACAGTTTCTAGTTCACCATGGGCTCTGCTCGCTCCAGTGTCTAATGTTATGTTGGAATCCCTCAGTAACAGCCTCTCCAATGGGAAAGTTAATTTTTATCACTCAAAGACAAACCTAAATTAAAAATATAAAGAGAAGATTTTAATCAGAAACCATCAGATTTAAGGGCTTAAATAAAAACAAGGTGGGAATCATGACTATGACACTAATAATGTGGGGGTTTTCTGAAATCCATGATATTGATTGTTTTAGCCTCTTATATAACAGGAGATAGACTTCCATTGAGTTCAGATGATTCTGATAACTGTTCTAGAGAGGGAGCTTTAGATTTAACCATCTGTGCTTAAAACATCAACACCTTAATTTTTTTAGATTCTGTTTCAGGAAATTGTTTATTAATTTTAGAGAGAAAAAGAATAAGGGGGGGGGAGAAACATCAATAAAAAGGAAACGTGGATCAATTGCCTCCTCTTTGCTTTCTTTTTTATTATATTCAAATATTTTATCTAACTTATATCTGCTTATTTTTTAAAATATATTTTATTGATTTTTTACAGAGAGGAAGGAAGAGGGATAGAGAGTTAGAAACATCGATCAGACAGAAACATCGATCACCTACTGGGGATGAGCCCGCAACCAAGGTACATGCCCCTGACCGGAATCGAACCTAGGACCCTTCAGTCCACAGGCAGACGCTCTATCCACTGAGCCAAACCAGTTTCAGCTCTGCTTATTTTTTATTGAGTTTAGTATAAAGGCCCAGTTAATCAATTCATTAGATTGATCAAGGCAAGACACTTGAACTATAACAGGATTTTAAAAGCAATCCGTCTTTTAGTTGTTTCTCTGGTATTCACATGCATGTGTGCATACACACACACACACACACACACACACACAAAAAAAAAAAACACTGTTAGATTAATTTGCATATAGAATCTCCCCCCATAATTTTGTGAAACGTGCTGTTCAAAATCTGCAGTATTTTGAAACCTATATAAGTAGGACATGACCAAATTAGAGATGTCTGATAAACTCTTATAAAGGGAGCACTTCAGTTTATTCCCAAAACGATCAATTCTAAACAATAAAAAAGGAAAATTCATATAAAATCATAACAGATTTAACAGACATCCTTGAAAAATTTTTTAACTCATTTAGCAATATTTTCAAATATGAGTAAGGAAAAACGGCACAAGTAGTAATGTTTACATTTTTAGAAAACTATTAACTCAGTGGATTTGGAGGAGAAAAATTACTATACAGTATTATTGCACTCCACGAATGTGCAGAATTCCAAAATGTGCCAGCACTAAAAACTGTCTTGCATTGAGGTTTTCCACGAGGTACAACGAGCCTGCTAAGAAACATCTGGTCTGTACTAATAGTTTGCTGTCTTCAGTACAGGCCTTCATAATATCAGTTACGCTGTTCTTGCAAAAATCCCGTAATGTAAAAGAGTTTTCAGTGCTGATAGCTGGGGCTATGATCTATGATGTGGGATTGAATCCATATGGGCATTGAGCTTCATTTCATTGTCAAGAATTTGAACAAGCTGTTGCATGGATGGAAGGTGACCAGATTCCAGCTTAGACCATACAGGTACATCATTCAAAGTTATTTCAAATGCACCTGTTGACATACACTGGTTCTCAATCATGTTGCTCAAGAAGAAAACCATCATACATGCATAGACCTTATTTTCCTGGCCCCACTGCCAGATGCTAGGAGTTCGCATGCCAAAGAAAGCAAAAGGATCCTTGCCAACAATTATTAAGCCTCTTAAAACTAGTTTGAAGATTGATAGGAAAGATGCTATGTGTCTATATATTGGTTGAGGGAGGTAATTCTCTCCTTCAATGAGGATGTCTGGGTACCGCTGGCTGATAACCCGCATGTACTCCTCAAACACCCGCCTATAACCTCAGGAAACACAAATCTGGAACTTGAGCAGAGGGCCAGTGGCATACTGCATCTTTAATCTCTTGCTAGGCACACCACCCAGATTGGATGAAGCATCTCTCTGGACCAGCGTGGACGCCGCCACCAGGAGTAATAGCAAAAGCCTCATCTTACTCTAGCCAGCCACTTCAGTCGCACTCAGACTAAGACTGAAGCCAGCCAAGGCCCAGCAGGAGCTGGGCCCTCTTTGCTTTCTTAGCAAAGATCAAATTTGCAACCTAGTTAGTTAAGTGCTCTTAAAATGAATCAAACAGGCCATCGAATTTTGGAGGTGTGCTTTACAAGAGGATACTCCAACCCACTGAGCCCACCAAGCAAGGCAGCACCTTAATTCCTTATGTTTCCTTTAGGAGAGTACATTAGTATAACTCAGCATTTGTGGGGTCCCAAACTTTCTGTGCTTTGGAAGGCACATAATAATGGCAGAAAATCACTCTTTGTGCAATATTGGCTTATTTTGAACTAGTGGGCCTGTGCACGAAATTCGTGCACATTAAAAGGGAGGCCCAGAGTCAAGTCCCCACCCACCCACTTGCACCTAAAAATCACATTAGACCCAGACCTGGCTGCCCACTCCCCACCATTGGCTAAATCCAGACCTGGCCAGTCCCACCCTTGTCAAACCCCGACAGGCAGGGGGCATAGCCTCAGGTCCCCTGGTCCAGCACCAGGATGGGGGGCATGGCCTTAGGACCCCAGATGGGGTGGGGTATGTGCCTTGAGGTCCCTCGTCAAGCCCCTCCAGGTGGGGGACACGGCCTGAGATCCCCTGTCAAGCCCCGCCAGGCAGGGGGCATGGTCTTAGGTCCCTTGTCAAGCCCCGCCAGGCGGGGGGTACAGCCTCAGGTCCCCCAGCCTGGCACTGGGAGGTGGCACAGCCTCAGGTCCCCCAGCCTGGCACTGGGAGGTGGCACAGCCTCAGGTCCCTGTCAAGCCGCACTAGCACGGGGGTGCAGCCTCAGGTCCCCAGTCAAACCCCGCTAAGCAGAGGGCACAGCCTGAGTTCCCCCAACCCAGCACTGGGGCTGCACCTTGGGGTCCCCCGTCAAGCCCCGCTGGGTGGGGAGCACAGCCTGAGGTACCCTGTCAAGCCTGCCAGGCAGGGGGGCGTAGCCTCAGTTCCCCTGACCCGGTGCTGGGAAGGGGTGTGCGGCCTGAGGTTCCCCACCTGGTGCCAGGGTGGGGGGCATGGCCTGAAGTCCCCTGTGAAACCCCATCTGGTGAGGAGTGCAGCCTGAGGTCCCCCGGCCTGGTGCTGGGATTGGGGGAGCAGCCTGAGATCCACTAGCTAAGAACCAGTATGGGAAGTGCACCTTAAGGTCCCCCGTCAAGCCCCCCTGGGTGGGGGGCATGGCCTCAGGTCCCCTGGCCTGGTGCCAAAGCAGGAGGAACAGCCTGAGGTCCCCCAGCCTGACGCCAGGGCGGGGGGCACAGCCTGAGGTCCCCTATCAAGCCCCACGGGGGCAGGGGAGGGAGTAGCTTCAGGTCCCTGCTGATTGCTCATTAAGGCTCCTTAAGGGAACTTGGCCTCAGCTGTGGGTGCAGCCATCTTTGTGACGGAGTGATGGTCAATTAGCATATTCCCTCTTTATTAGATAGGATTGCTGACCAAGGCCTTGAAAGAAAGTCTGCATGACTTTGTGCTTCTAATTTGAAGCCTGGTGCCTCTGTGATTGGTGATAAATAGTGGGAGTTCTTTGTTGTGCTTGTGTGAACAATATGAATCATATTAGAGGTCTGGTGTATGAATTCGTGCACGGGTGGGGTCTCTCTGCCAGCCGGCAATCTGGGCAGTCTTACCCAGCTCAGATTGGCTGGACATCAGCAGCAAGCTAACCTACCAGTCTGAGCATCTGCCCCCTGGTTGTCATACCATGTCATAGTCAGAAACTTAGCATATTAGGCTTTCATATATATAGAAGACTAGAGGCCCGATGCATGAAAATTTGTGCAAGTGTAGGCCTTCTGTTCCCTGGCTGCCAGCACCAGCTTTTCTCTGGCACCCGGGACCCGGGCTACCTTCACTCCAGCTGCCCGCAGTCACCTAGGACCCGGGCTGGCTTCCTCTGAGGCAGCCACAGGCACCTGGTACCACTGGTGGCTTCCTCAGGAACCTGGCTTTGTGAGAAAGGACATCCAGATGTCCAGAAGGTCATTCAGATGTCTGGTATAATTGCCATATTACCATTTTATTGTTATAGATTCTCTGTTTGCAGTAAGTAATACATAATTCTCAGCAATGTTTCAAGAAACTCCTCCCCACAGACTTCAAAACAGCCATGTGCCATTTAGTATGAAATTTCATAAGCTGGTGTCATTTGTTGTAAGACTCTGAGGTTTAAATGGAACCACCATTAGGACAGAAAGACTGTATTCACAGTGAGTGGGAAAGACTGCAGTAAACTGGAAGAAAAGTGCCCTTCTGACCATTTTCCAAAAATGATCAAAGGTCTGTGGCTTGTGTGATGTTTGCTAACAGACATTCTCAAGGCCTCCATATCTGTTTTCTGTGGATGAAATCATTGGCAGAAAAAAATAGTTTATTGGATCCACTGACCTCACCTTAATGTTTCCTCAACTGGCAAGACCTCTGAGCCGAGGAAGAATAATTTTATAATCAGTCCCAGGATGTATTTTTTGTAACCAGTCAGCTTTCTTGTGGATTCCGATGGCAAAAGTCTTCACTGCTTACCAATATTTGCTGCTCCTGTGGCAAGGCTGCTCCTCCCAGGAAATTAGGAGAGAGATGGTAGAACCCATATACAGTTGAGATTTTAATTTCCTAACAAGACAAGAATACCCAGGTCTTTATTTGGAAGTTCTTCTTAAGGCTTTATTATGTCTATTTATAACTGACATGCAACAAAATGGACTCTTCTAATGTGTATTATGTGGTGATCTTGGACATATGGATGAAGCTGTAAAAATGTCACATGTGAAATAATCATATATTTCACCCCTGTGCAGGTTACAGCTGTGAATATACGAATCACAGAGTTTATTCTCTTATTTTATATGTCTTTTTTAATTTTTAAAAGTAATGTCATTGACTTTTTAGAAAGAGAGGAAGGGGGAGAGTGAGAAATGGAGATTTGAGGTATTTTAAATAATTTTTCTGGGAATATCAGGTTCAATTCTTTATACATGTATGTATAAATGTATGTTTTCCTTATCTAACTATTACAGTATAGGTGAGTGTTTTACTTTTGAAGATATGAAGGACTGTGACCTAAAATGGTCCTTCCTTTGCCTTCCCAGACACCCACAATAATGAAAATTCTAGTTTTTCATTATCCCTGTGAACACATGCGATGTTTAATATTTTTAAATTGTAGGTCTGAAAATCAGTAGTGTCAACTTGTTTTGTTTTAATTCCATTTTCCTAAAAAATGTTTATGGTGAGCATTTCTTTAGGCATTTATTTACACTGTCTTTATTCCCTTTGCTTAAAAGTCTGGTCAGAAACTTTTTCCAACTTTTAAAATGAATTTATGACTTAATCAATAGCAAGTCATTTCACCATCTAAGACATCTGTTTTCACCTCACTCATTCCTCAAGGACTCAACTTCTTCCTTTTTCATTTGGAACTATATATTTTGAATATTTGGAGGAAAATCGTTTTTCTAAACATGTTTCCTATGTACAATTAAAAGCCCACTTGCATGATACACTTATATGATTAAGCTACATTGCTAACATTATTCACCATTCAGTTTAAGTTGTAGCATTCAACAGTATATTATATATATATATATATATATATATATATATATATATATATATATATTTAAAATATATTTTATTGATTTTTTACAGAGAAGAAGGGAGAGGGAGAGTTAGAAACATTGATGAGAGAGAAACATCGATCAGCTGCTTCCTGCACACTTCCTACTGGGGATGTGCCCACAACCAAGGTACATGCCTTTGACTGGAATCGAACCTGGGACCTTTCAGTCCACAGGCTGACACTTGATCCACTGAGGCGAACCGGTTGCCAGTTCTTTTTATTTTAAGTCATTGTCATGGCTATAAAATGGAATGTTTTTTAATTTAATAAATCTTTATTGTTCAGATTATTACAAATGATCCTCTTTTTTCCCCCTATATCTCCCCTCCACCCAGTTCCTACCCCACCTTCTGCCCTTACCTCCCCCCTACTGTCCTCATACATAGGTGTACGATTTTTGTCCAGTCTCTTCCCACAACCCCCACACCCCTTTTCACCCGAGAATTGTCAGTTCACTCCCTTTCTATGCCCCTGATTCTATTATATTCACCAGTTTATTCTGTTCATTAGATTTTTTATTCACTTGATTTTTAGATTCACTTGTTGATAGATATGTATGTGTTGTTCATAATTTTTATCTTTACCTTTTTCTTCTTCTTCCTCTTCTTAAAGAATACCTTTCAGCATTTCATATAATACTGCTTTGGTGTTTATGAACTCCTTTAGCTTTTTCTTATCTGTGAAGCTCTTTATCTGACCTTCAATTCTGAATGATAGGTTTGCTGGGTAGAATAATCTTGGTTGTAGGTTCTTGCTATTCATCACTTTTAATATATCTTGCCACTCCTGTCTGGCCTGCATAGTTTCTGTTGAGAAATCAGCTGACAATCGTATGGGTGCTCCCTTGTAGGTAATTAACTGTTTCTCTCTTGCTGCTTTTAATATTCTCTCTTTGTCTTTTGCTCTTGGCATTTTAATTATGATGTGTCTTGTTGTGGTCCTCTTTGGATTCCTTTACAAGTGCACTTCCTGGACTTGTAAGTCTATTTCTTTCACCAAGTGGGGGAAGTTTTCTGTCATTATTTCTTCAAATAAGTTTTCAGTATCTTGCTCTCTCTCTTCTACTGGCACCCCCATAATTCGGATGTTGGTACACTTGAAGTTGTCCCAGAGGCTCCTTACACTATCTTCATATTTTTGGATTCTTTTTCCTTTTTGCTTTTCCAGTTGAGTGTTTTTTGCTTCTTTGCATTTCAAATCTTTGACTTGATTCTTACAGTCCTCTAGTCTGCTATTAGGTCTCTGTATAATATTTTTTATTTCACTCAGTGTATGTTTAATTTCTAGTTGGTCCTTTTTCATATCCTAGAGCAGGGGTCCTCAAACTATGGCCTGCGGGCCACATGCAGCCTGCCAAAGACATTTATCTGGCCCACTGGGTGTTTTTGCCACCACTGCCTGTCCTGCTTAGCAGCCAACTCGTCCCGGGCCCGCAGTGCGCATGTGTGGAATGTGCACCACACTCTCCGATTCCCCTCCAATGGTCTGAGGGACAGTAAACTGGCCCCCTGTTTAAAAAGTTTGAGGACCCCTGTCCTAGAGGATATCGCTAAATTTATCGGCCTTTTCTAGGAAATTCTTTAAAACCTTACAACTGTGGTTTTGAACTCTATATCCAGTCATTTGTTTTCCTCCATTTTTTTTCATTTGTGACCTGTGTCTTTGTCTCTGCATTTTCACTGCTTCCCTGAGTTGGTAGGATAGCTTTGTGTGCTAGATGTCCTATGGGACCCAGTGGCTCAGCCTCCCCAGTTACCTGAGGTGGACACTCTTGATGCACCCCTTTGTGGGCTGTGTGCACAGTCTTGTTGTAGTTATGTCTTGATTGTTGTTGGTATCACTGGGCAGAATTGATCACCAGGCCAAATGGTTGTGAAGATCAGCTGTGTCTACACTGGGAGAACTTCTGTCCTGGAGACACCCTTATGAGATAAGACTTGCAAAATTACAAAAGCCTCTGTGCTCAGCTTGGATGGGGCAGAGTCTCAGGGCGGAGAAGACAGCCTTGGCTTCCTGTCAGCCCTGCCCTTTGAGGCCCCTGGGACTCAGTGTCGCTCAGTAATCACTTCAAGTACATCTGAGAGAAAGTTGCCCTCAAGTTTTGCCCACTGCCAGACAGTCTAGTTTCTCCCTGAATGAGTCTGGGTCCCCAGAGTCTTGGCCGGAAATGGAGTTCAGCACAGTTGGGATCGTCTGTCTCCCTCCCACCTGAGAAAGCCAGCCGCGCACTTAGCAGTCAGTCCTCTCTGTGCGTGTGTCTCCATACCTCAGCCTTTTGCAGATCCTCTGAGTCTTAGTGTGCTTTTCTCTTTCCTTCTAGTTGTAGAATTTCCACTCAGTTAGCTTTCCTGTGGTTCTGGATGATTACCTTTCTGTCTTTTAGTTGTAGTTTTGAATTGTTGTGCAAAGCAGCAGTTTAGGTGTTTACCTATGCCGCCATCTTAGTTTCTCTCCCAACAGTATATTAAGTGATGTCAAGGTTTGTAGTATTTTCAATTTTTCTGGTGTAAATATTCTCATCATTATCACTTTCAAATGTCCAAAGTGATAGTACTGAACATGGGATGATGAGATATTTAAGTAGTAAATAATTGTATTTTATTTCCAACTTATTGATACATTAGGTATAAACATGCTCAAGAACTTCCATAATAAAATAGTAAAATAATTGGAAAGTGGCAAGTTTTAATCATTTTTTAAACTTGGATGTAAGTACAATTGATTTAAAACATATATGCAAAATAACATTTTTATTGATTTCAGTGAGGAAGGGAGGAGAGAGGGATAGAAACATCAATGATGAGAAAGAATCACTGACAAGCTACCTCCTGCATGCCTCACATTGGGGATCCAGCCCACCACCTGAGCATGTGTCCTGACTGGGAATGCAACTATCACCTCCAGTTTCATATGTCAGTGCTCAACCACTGAATGACACATCAGCCAGGATCTCCTAAGCTTTTAAGGGATCCCACTTGACCTTCCACCTAGTTATCAATGAGCAACAACAGCTCATCCCAGGCTGAACCCCTGTACCTGTGCTCAAGGCCTTCTTTTCTCTGATTCTCCATTGAGCTCACAGTAGTGTTTCTAGAGAACCAAAGGAGCCCCACCTAGTCTCTCTGCTGTTCCTTGTTCTATTCTAAGCCCTAGATTTTTTCATTATCCCCATCTTTAATAAATGTTCCTCAAAATCTCTGAACTCCTGTTGTGAAATCTTTTCTACATGAAGTCAAGAACTCAAACACTATAAGCCAATCTGAGGCAGACCAGCTCCAGGCTGGTTACCTAAAAGGTATGCCTGGGACATCCTGTATAAAGACAGAACAAGGCATGATTTTGCTTACAAGACTTGGAAGAAAACATGGTGGCCCACAATCACTTTGTTGTTGTTGAGTCAAATCAATCTTAACACTGTTCATTTTTTAAATGTCTTTATTGATTTTTGAGAGAGAAAGGGAGAGGAAGAAACATCAATGATGAGAGATAATCATTGATAAGCTGCCTCTAGCATTCCCCTTTCTGGGATGGAGCCCACAACCTGGGTATGTGCCTTGACCTGTAATCGAACCATCAATATGTTGGTTAATGGGTAAACGCCCAACCACTGAACCCCACTGGCTGTGCACACTATTATTTTTTATTGTTGACTCTATTACAGATGTTCCCAATTTTCCCCATACTCCTCCCTCTTTTCTCCGTCTACCCTGCCCCCACTTCTTCTAGTTCCTCACCACATTATTGTCTACGTCCATGGCCTATGCATATATGTATATACTTATTTTAATATATTTCTGGTGTTTTAGAGAGTGTAATGGAGAGGGAGAGATAAAAACATCCATGATGAGACAGAATTGCTGATTAGTTGCCTCATGCATGACTCCACCTACACACCAGAAATTGAGCCTGCAACCCATGTATGTTCCCTGACCAGGAAAAGATCCAGTAACATATGATCTCATCATTTGTGGAATATAATGAACAGCATAAACTGATGGACAAAAATAAATTCAGAGATATAAAAGCATCAAGCAGACTGTGTCAAACTTCAGAGGGAATTCAAGAGAGACAGGGTGGGTAAGGGATCAGCCAAAGGACTTATATGCATTCATATAAACATAACCAATGGACACAGACACTATGGGGGGTAAGGGCATGTGCTGAGGTGTGGGGGTGACTGGGCAGAGCTCAATGGGGGAAAAAGGAGTTATATGTCATATTATATGTAATAATTTAAATAATAAATAATTTGGAAAATAAAAAATAAGAATAAAATAAAAAGTACCATAGCCTACTGGTTCATAGGCCGAGGCTCAACCACTGAGCAACACAGCTAGACCATATTATTTTAAAATTTAAAAAAATACATATATTTTTTTATTGTTAATAGTATTATAGATGTCTCCCATTTCCCCCTCTGTGTATATGCTTTGGAGGATCTCTTGCATTCCTCCCCACCTTCTTCCCCTTGGAGATCTGTTAGTCTGCTCCAGTTAGCCAGGCCTCTGGTCCCATCTAGTCCCTCCCCAGGTGTCACTTGCTGGGGCACAAAACCTTTACTCACCTGTCATTGGCTGGGATGCTAGTACTCCCCTGGGCGGTTAAGAAAACTGCATTACCCAGAAGAAACTGCACTCATGTGGGCAGTGCTAAAGGGCATTTTGTTTCTTGGCATTTGTTTAGGGCGGGACTTCCGCCTTCCTCCTCAAGGTAGTCAATTTAACTTTGTAGGTCTTTGTTCATAGGTTCACAGGCTTCAGGGCATGGTTGTGAGTAGGACAGTGATGGGCAACTTTTTGAGCTTGGTGTGTCAAACTTCGCCAAAAAACTGAACATAACTTGGGTAGTGTGTCACTTTGAGGAAAAAAAAAACATTATTTCACGATATTTATAGTTTAAATAACATAAATGTATAATTGCTATATATAATTGTATTTAATAAACCAAAAACTAAATATTCAACTTACCTGCTCAGTGACTTCTTTGTTCATCAGTCAGTCGGTTGGTTTCTTTTGTTGGTCTTGATATTATTTAGCTTGTGTGGGGTGCCGTGAACTAAGATAAGTGAGGGGGAGGGGAATTCTTTAACTAACCTGCCTATTAGTGACTTTTTTTGTTGCTGAATTTCATTGGCTAAATCTTCAATTGAAGGTTGATATTTTGTACACTTCAGGCCCAAGCAAGCTCTACTAACTTCATCTGTCAATCTGTTTCTTTTGTTGGTTTTGATATTATTTAATGCTGAGAATAAGGCCTCACAAAAGTATGTAGAGGGAAAAAATGTGAGTAAAGCCATTGCTATATTTTTCATATTTTAAAAGTGTCTGGTAGTCGGTTCCAGGCACTCCAAATTTCCTGTTCGTAGTGGCACTCCTCTTGATTCTCCAAGCGGCACCTTTCCAGATTCTCAAGCTTTGACCTCAAGTCGACAAACACCTGAGCCCAGATACTGTCTTGAAATTCTGCAAGTTGCATCTCCCAATCATCAATTTGCATCCATTGGAAACCATTTAATTCCAAACTACTGTAGACTACTACATCAGGATACTTAATTATTTTCATGGTCTGTTCTAGACTTCTAAATTGACTAAATCTATCACTAAACTGGTCAAGTAACAAGTCTAAAACATGCTGGTACTTCCTATGCAAGAGTTCCATTTCATTTTGTACAGTTGCACTGGCCTTCTCAAAATACTTTGTTACTCGAGGAAAATACTTACAAGTTTTAGTTTCTACATCTCGTTTGAAAATTTTAACTTTACTTTCAAAAGCTTTTATGTATCCAAACATAACGTCAATACTTTTGCCAAAACCTTGTTACTTTAAGTTCAGTTCATCAATATGAACAGAGAGCTCTGTAAAAAACATCAGGGTGCTGACCCACTAATCATCATTAAGCTGAGGAAAGTTTCCCAGATCCTTATCGTGAAGAAATACCTTAATTTCTTCAAAGCACTCCACAAAGCGCTCAAGAACTTTGCCTCGGCTCAACCATCTTACATTATTGTACATCAGCAGTCCACTTTAGGTGGAATCAACCGCCAGTAAAAGTGCCAAAAATTCTCGCTTGTGAAGGGGGCGAGCAGGCATTAAATTAACTATTTTTGTAACAACTGACATTAAGTCGTTTAAGTAGATGAATCCTGCCTTGGCATATAAAGCCTCCTGATGGATAATATAGTGAAAAGGCACAATCGGATGTCCAATAGCTTCTGTAAACAATTTGACAAATCTGACTTTTTTCCCCACCATATTTGGTGCCCCAACTGTCATCACTGACGCAACTTTAGAGATATCAATGCTTAGGTCACGAAATGTTTGTATAACAACCTTACATATTTTGCTTCCTGATTTACTTGTTGACACTGATACTAACTTTATCAACTCTTCTCTCATTGTGAGACCATCAGAATATCGACCAATAATGGCCAACTGAGCATGTGATGTGACATCAGTAGTTTCATCAAGAGAGATCGAAAATATTTACACTTCCTTATGTCTCTCTTTAATTGATGTTGTACGTTTGTGTTCAGTCTCATTATTCGTTCTTTTATGATATTTCTACTGAGTGGTAATTCAGATATTCTCTTAATAATTGCATCTTTATTCTGCATATCGTGAAATAGAACTGGTGCACATCTTAGGAGAGTTTCTTTAATAAATTCTCCCTCACTGAGCACTTTTCCATGCTGAGCTATAGAGTGAGCAATGCTCAAACTTGCAGATGTTAAATTTGTAGAGCCTTTCATAAATTTAAGGATGGAATTTGATTGGCTCTTATAAAGGTGTATCTGCCTGGAAATGTATTCCTTTCTTTCATCCTCACTTTTTTTCAAGAGCTGGGAATGATTAGTTTCAAAATGTCTATTTATATTCCACATTCTGCTTACTACCGATTCAGTACATAGAACGCAAAATGATCTGCCATTTTTTCTGTAAAACCATACGTCTCGGTCCATGTCTCTTGAAAGGGTCAGCCACTGCCACTACCACTTCCTTTACTTAACCTTAGTTTTTTATTTTTTGGGTTCTCCATCAGGGGGTCAGTGACAGAAGATAGAATTATAGATAGCTTGATGGTCCTGCAGGCAATTAGGGGTTGACTAGCCTAACTAACCACAAAATGGTGCAAATAACTGTCTTTTAGGAAAGGGCAGGGTTAATAAGCAGAAATAGGGGTTAACAAGGATGCACAACAGTAATAGTGGTGAAATGGAGTCTGCACTATGGAGCAAGATGGTGTTCCTTATGTGAATTAAAATGGCTGCCGCTATTTCTAATGGTGGGAAATGGCACCCATAGCACGCCACAAACCCTCGCCTCTCCCAGCCTCCCCTCACTTATCTCAGTAATGATGGATTAGAAATCCATGACACCCTAGAACAGTAGATAATGGTTGCTGTGGTTAACTGTTATTTGGTTACTGGTAATGGCAGGGTCCCCAGAGATGTGTCCCCTGCTGCGTTCTGCTGCTCCCTGCTCTGCTGGCGGAAGTGAGGGCAAAGATCCCGGCTTAACCAGAAGTCCCAGAACTAGACACTCTGTGCCCGACTTTTGTTGTTTTGGTCTACAGACCTCCAGCACAGAGTGTCTAATAGGGGAGGATGAAACATTTGCGACTCTAACTCCAAGACTCTAGTCGCAAATGTTTCATCCTCAGGAGCAGCAAATGTTTCATACTCGGCATGCGGCCACTTCAGTGGCCACGTGTCATCAAAAATGGCTATGTGTGTCAGGGCTGACACGCGTGTCATAGGTTCGCCATCATTGGTCTAGACCATCATCACAATCTCTTTGCACTATTAAGAATTATTCAGAGGGGGAAAAGATGGTGACCAGCAGGAAGGTAGGGAGGGAGAGTGTGTGATCAAGTGAAGGAGTGATAGAGGTGTGTGTGGACATGTGTGTGTGTGTGTGTGTGTGTGTGTGTGTGTGTGTGTGAAATAGGGACAGTTAGAACCTGCAGTTCTTCCAGGGGGGTTCCAATCTGGGCAGTCTTAGAAGGAAAAACCCCACAGCCGCTGCAAACACTCTGAGGAGGACACCAGTGGCACAGGGACCACGCCATCTTGAAGAACAGAACAGCTTGAGACTAGAATCCTAGCCTCGTCACCAACCAGTCTGGTCTCCGAAGCAAACCAGGACATTACGACCACTCTGGTAGAAGACCTGCCACCCCAGCTGAAGACGCATGGACCCTGGGACCTTCACCTCCAAAGGTGCACCAATTGACAGCAGTAAGTACAACCTCCCCATCCCCAGCACCAGAACTCAGGATTCGCCACGTTCCTAGCCCCCTTGACACCCAGGCACTCCACTACCCAGGCAGTGCTTGGGAACCACTGAGAGCCCCCAAGTGTGTGATTCTGCACAGACAAGGGCGTGCAGCCCTGCTGTAGAATTTCTGAACTGCCTCTTCCTGAATAAATGCCAACGAATACCCCCGCTGTGCAACTTCAGTGCCAGGGCCCCTCAGAGTGCATCAGAGCTCTGCGTAGGAAAACGCACCACCACTTCCAAAGCCGGCAAACTCATGGCCACAGACAAGGGAAGGCACCCTGAGCCCATATATCCACAGGGTCCTCTGGGTAGCTGCTTTGAGCCCCTGATGGGTGTGATTCTGTACAGACAAGGACACGCTGCCCCACAGCAGAAACTCTGAACTCCTTTCTCCTGAATAACTTCCCACATACACCCTAGCTGTTAAACTTCAGTACCAGGGCCACTCAAAGTATGTCAGAGCTCTGCACAGGCAAATGTACCACCAGTTCGTGCACGCACTTCCAAAGGGCAGGCGCTTCCAAAGTTCGTGCTTGCACTTCCAAAGCCCATCTATCCATAGGGCACTTGTGGGAGCTACTGTGAGAACTGGCTCAGTGTGATCTTGGAAAAACAGAGACAGACTGCCCCTGGCAGTAGAAATTCTGAATTCACTCATCCTGGACACCTGCACAGACACCGCAGCAGGGTAACTTCAGTGCCACGGCCCCTCAAAGTGTGTCAGAGCTCAGTGCCAGCAATCTCACCACCACAGACATGCACATTTCCAAAGGGCAGGCAGCCTGAGCCCATATATCCACAGGGTCCTCTGGGGAGCTGCTTTCAGCCCCTTCTGGGTGTGATTCTGTACAGACAAGGACACGCTGCCCCACAGCAGAAATTCTGAATCCCCTCTTCCTGAATAACTGCCCAAATTCACCCTAGCTGCTCAACCTCAGTGCCAGGACCCCTCAGAGCGCATCAGAGCTCTCCACCTGCATACACACCTCCATAGAAGCGAATTTCCAACAGGCAGGCACCCTGAGCCCATCTACACTCAGGGAGCCACTGTGAGCTCTCCCAACAGATGGTTCCTGGGTGCCACTGTGAGTTCCCGCTGGACACACGTGATTTAAACTAAGGGTGCAAGACAGCAAAAACTGGGACACTCCCCTCCATAGATGCTGACTTCTAGACACTACATTTGTGCCTCTCAAGTTTGCAGGCCTACATCAAGAGAACCCAAATAGCTCAAGTAGGGAGCTACACTAGATTACCAAGCCCAGGAGAACTGAGAGATTACACCAGTAGCACCATCCCCAAAAGAACCTGGGTAGCAAAGCAAGTGGATCTACAACTAAAACTTTACAGGAAAACATGGGAAGACAAAAAAGCAACCCCCAAAGGAAAGAAAAAGAGGAATCACCAGAAAAGGAGTTAAATGAAATTGAGGTTAGCAGCTTATCAGAGAAAGAATTCAGAGTAATGGTTGTTACTAAAGGATGTTTAATACATATGGATGTTTAAACGGATGGATGACAAGTACACACAACTCAATGAGAATTTAAGGAGCTGAATGAGATTGTCACCAGCATGAAAAAGAACCAAGATTAGATGAAGAACGACGTAGCTGCAATAAAGAACACAATGGAAGGCTTAAACAGCAGACTAGAAGAGACTGAGGACCTCATCATCGAAATAGAAGACAAAGTAGGAAAAAACTCACTAACACAGCAGAAACTGGAAAGAAGATTTAAAAAGCAAGAGGAGAGCCTAAGGGAGTTTTGAGACAACACAAAGTGAAACAATATTTGCTTAATAGGGATACCAAAAGGAGAGGAAGAGAAGCAAGGGATAGAAAACGTGTTTGAAGAAATAATGACAGAAAACTATTCTGATATTGGCAAGAAAAAAAAAAACACATGCAAGTCCAAGAAGTACATAGAGTCCCAAACAAGTTGAACCCCAAAAGACCGACACCAAGACACATCATAATTAAATTGGCGAACACTAATAACAAAGTAAGAATCTTAAAGGCTGCCAGAGAGGGACAGAAAGTTACCTACAAGGGATCTCCTATTAGAATATCAACTGATTTCTCAACAGAAACACACCAGGCCAGAAGGGAATGGAATGAAATATACAAAGTGATGCAAAGCAATGGTCTGAATTCAAGAATACTACACCCAGCAAGGCTATAATTCAAAATTGAAGGTGGAATCAGGAGCTTCACAGACAAAAAAGGGCTAAGAGAGTTTATCACTACCAAGGCAGCAATGTAAGAAATGATAAAAGGGACTGCTGTAAAAAGAAGAAAGAGAAAGGTAAGAAGAAACACAAACACTAAGGAAAAATATGACAACAAACATGTACTTGTCAATAATAACATTAAGTGTAAATGGATTAATTGCACCAATCAAAAGCCATAGGGTAGCTTAATGGATAAGAAAAAATGACCCATATATTTGCTGTCTTTAAGAGACCCACCTCAGAGGAAAGGATTCACACAGACTGAGAGTGAAGGGATGGAAAAACATTTTTCAGGCAAATGGAAATGAGAGAAAAGTTGAGAATGCGATACTTATTGCTGATAAAACAGACCTCAAAGTAAAGACCATAATAAGAGATAAGGAAGGCCACTACATAATACTAAAGGGAGCAATTCAACAAGAAGATATAACTCTAGTAAACATATATGAACCCAATGCAGGAGCACCAAAATACATTAAAAATCTCCTGGAAGATATCAAGGGAGAGATCGACAACAATACAATCATAGTAGGGTAATTTAATACATCACTAACATCACTGGATAAATCCTCTAGGCAAAAGTCAGCAAAGAAACAGCAATTCTAAATGACACACAAGATCAAATGGGCCTAATGGACATCTTCAGAGCATTTCACCTCAAAACAACGGAATATATGTTCTTCTCAAGTGCGCATGGGACATTTTCAAAAATAGACCACATATTGGGTCACAAGCAAAGTCTCCCCAAACTCAAAAAGATTGAAATCCTATCAAGCATTTTCTCAGAGCACAATGGCATAATATTAGAAATAAACTACAATAAAAACATTCCAAAAAAAAAACAACAAAACAAAACGAAACAATTGGAGGCTGAATATCATGCTACTAAACAATGATTGGGTTATCAATGAGATCAAAGAAGGAATTAAAAACATCCTGGAGACTAATGACAATAATAACACAACATTGCAAATCCTATGGGACACAATGAAAGCAGTCCTGAGAGGGAAGTTTATAGCTCTACAGGCCTACCTTAAAAAACAAGAAAAAATGGTAATAAATCATCTAACTCAACAACTCAAAGAATTAGAAAGAGAGCAACAAGAAAAGCCCACAGTGAGCAGAATAAAGGAAATAATAAAGATCAGAGCAGAAATGAATGACATAGAGACAAAAAAACACACAAAAAACACAATACAAAAGATCAACAAAACCAAGAGTTGGTTCTTCGAAAGGATAAACAATATTATGAACCTCTAGCCAGGCTCACCAAGAAGCAAAGAGAGAGGACCCAAATAAACAAAATTAGAAATGAAAGAGGTGAAATGACAACAGACCCCACCGAAATACAAAAGATTGTTAAAAAATACTATGAACAACTCTATTCTAACAAACTAGACAACCTGGAGGAAATGGACGCATTCCTAGAAAAATACAACCTTCCAAAACTTACTCGGGAAGATTCTAAAAATCTCAATAGGCTGATAACTCTGGAAAAATTGAAGCAGTCATCAAAAAGCTTCCAGCAAACAAAAGACTGGGGCCAGATGGCTTCACAGAAGAATTTTACCAAACATTCAAGAAAAAACTAAAAACTATCCTCCTCAGACTATTCCAAAAAATTGAAGAGAAAGGAACACTTCCAAGCTCCTTCTATGAAGCCAGCATCACCCTAATATCAAAACCAGATAAAGACAACACAATGAAAGAGAATTACAGACCAATATCCCTCATGAACATAGATGCCAAAATCCTCAACAAAATTATTGCAAGTTGGATCCAGCAGTACATCAGAAAGATCATAAACCATGACCACATAGGATTTATCCCAGGAATGCAAGGATGGGATAATATTCGCAAATCAATAAACGTGATAAATCACATAAACAAATTGAGAGATAAAAATCATATAGTCATATCAATAGATACAGAAAAAGCATTTGACAAAATCCAACACACTTTCTTGATAAAAAATCTCAGCAAAGTGTGAATAGAAGGATCATACCTCAACATAATAAAAGCCATATATGACAAACCTACAGCCAACATCATACTTAATGGGCAAAAACTAAAACCATTTCCCCTAATAACAGGAACAAGATAGGGATGCCCACTCTCACCACTCCTGTTCAACATAGTGCTGGAAGTACTAGCCATTGCAATCAGACAAGAAGAAGAAATAAAAGGCATTCAAATTTGTAAAGAAGAAGTAAAACTGTCCATATTTGCAGATGACATCATATTATATATAGAAAATCCTAAAGACTCCATCAAAAAATTATTAGACTTAATAAATGAATTCGGCACTGTAGCAGGATACAAAATTAACGCCAAGAAATCTATGGCATTTCTATACACCAATAGTGAACTTACAGAAAGAGAGACTAAAAAAGCATCCCATTTATCATTGCACCAAAAAAAAATTAAGATACCTAGGAATAAACTTAACTAAAGAAGTAAAAGACCTGTGGAAAACTACACAACACTGATAAAAGAGATAGAGGAAGACATAAACAGATGCAAGAACATACCATGTTCATGGATTGATACAATCAACATAATCAAAATGTCCATACTACCCAAAGCAATCTATAAATTCAATGCACTTCTCATTAAAATACAAATGGATATTTCACAGATCTAGAAAGAACTCTCCAAAAATTCATCTGGAATAAAAAAAGACCCCGAACAGCTGCAGCAATCCTGAGAAAGAAGAACAAAGTAGGTGGGATCTCAATACCAGATTTCAAGCTGTATTACAAAGCCACTGTTCTTAAAACACCCTGGTACTGGCACAAGAACAGACACATAGATCAATGGAACAGAATGGAGAACCCAGAAATTAAACCATTATGCCCAATTATTATTTGACAAGGAGGCATGAACATACAATGGAGTCAAGATAGTCTCTTCAACAAATGGTGTTGGGGAAATTGGACAGATACATGCAACAAAATGAAACTATATCATCAACTTTCACCATACACAAAAATAAACTCAAAATGGATAAAGGACTTAAACAAGACTGGAAACCATAAAAATACTAGAGGAATCCACAGGCAGAAAAATCTCAGACATATGCTGAAAGAACTTCTTCACTGATACTGCTCCTAGGGCAATGGAAGCTAAAGAGAAAATAAACAACTGGGACTACATCAAAATAAAAAGCTTTTGCACAGCAAAGGGAACCATCAATAAAACAACAAGAAAGCCCACTGCATGGAAGAACATATTTGCCAATGATATCGATAAAGGTTTAATCTTCAACATTTATAGAGAACTCATACAACTTAACAAAAAGAAGATAATCAACCCATTCAAAAAATGGGCAACGGATCTAAATAGACACTATTCAAAAGAAGACAGAAGGAAGGTGAAGAGACATATGAAAACCTTCTCAAAGTCACTAATCATCAGAGAGATGCAAATCAAAATAACTATGCGGTACTATCTCACACCTGTCAGAATGGCTATCATCAACAAATCAACAAACAACAAGTGTTGGCGAGGATGTGGAGAATAAGGAACTCTTTTGCACTGCTGGTGGGAATGCAGACTGGTACAGCAACTGTGGAGAACAGTATGGAATTTCCTCAAAAAACTAAAAATGGAACTCCCATTTGACTCAGTGATCCCACACCTAGGAATATATGCCAAGAAACTAGAACTATGAATCAGAAAGGATATATGTACCCCTATGTTCATAGCAGCACAATTCACCATAGCTAAGATTTGGAAACAGCCCAAATGCCCTTCAGCAGATGAATGGATTAAAAAACTGTGGTACATCTTCACAAAGAGATACTATGCTGCGGTAAAAAAGGAGTTCCTACCATTTGCAACAACATGGATAGAGATGGAGAGCGTTATGCTAAGTGAAATAAGCCAGGCAGATAAAGATAAATATCACATGATCTCACTCATTTGTGGAATATAATGAACAGCATAGACTGATGAACAAGAACAGATCCAGAGACTGAGAAACATTGATCAGAACCTCAAACCTCAGGGAAGGAGGGGGTCGGTGGGAGAAGTGGGGGGAGATCAACCAAGGGACTTGTGTACATGCAATAAGCCTAATCAATGGACACAGACAACAGGGGGGTGGGGCACGAATTGGGGATGGGGCGTAATAGGGAAATAAGGACACATATAAAAAATAATAATAAAAATAAAAAATTAAAGAAATTAAAAAAGAAATGGTGAGGTAACCAGAACCCCAAGGATGCCTGAGAACATCTTTCTTGCCATGCTAGCAGTCACCAGCTGTACTGTAAGATTACCTGGGGCAAATGGGGAAGTGTTTTGGACTTATGTTCCTGACTCTTCATGGGTAAGGGCCCTTATGTGGGCTGATCCCCCGCCTAATGTAGTCACCAATAATACCAAACACCTTGGTCATCCAGGAGGACCATGGTTGGGGCAAGGAAGTATAATTACACAGGGGTCTCCAACCAGCTTCCCTTTTGTATGACACCAAATCAAACCATTGCTCCTTTGTTTGTAAAATTAAAGAGGTTTCTGGCTTGTGTGGATAACAAAGAAAGGGAATATCACTACTTGTTCCTGGGAGAGGTGCAGAAAATGTAACGAAGACCTTGTCTATACAAAAAGAAATTGGCAGCCAGTTTGAAATGGAATTGCCATGGCCTAGAGCAAAGAATATCCTTACATGATATTATTCTACAATGTCATTATAATTTTTTCCCAGATTTGTGTTATCCCCACTACCTATAATAGTACCTCGCACCCTTAGGTATCAATAAAAAATCATCTTTTTGGTGCTTGGAGACAAAGGTAACACATCTGTAGATATTTTAGAATTACAACAGCATAATATATAATTAACCCAAACAAACATACAAACTAATTCTTTGAATGTCTGGCAGCAATTTAAAAAGGACATGAAAGGGTTTAATCCCTTCCATTGTGTAGAGGGCCCCCTGGGAAGGCACCTGAGCATTCTATATTGGCCCCTCTTGCCCTTTTGGCCAAGAGGGACCCTCTTCTCACAATCCAATTGTCCACAGCTGTTGCCTGAGCTTTCTGTTCATGCCAAGGTTGAAGCCTCATGATGGCTGGTACCATGGATCTGTCTCTCACCCAGTGGGGTGATCTGGGCCTACCTGGAGAAGAAACCTGGGTTCTATAAGATATGTGATCAGTGCTGGGACCCTGCCAACAGGTGATAGGATCCCAAGGCAGGTGCTGGGCGTGGAGGCCATGGGGGCGTAGGCAACCAAGGAGACAGAACTAAACCTCACATCACCCTGCTTGGCCCCGAAGGATGGCTGGTTAGCCAGAGACAGGTAAGATTACTCAAGGAAGGAACAACCTAAGACAGGCACAGTCGCAAAGGGGCCATCAGGAGAGAACTTGGGGGTCAACAGAGGTGGGGCACAGACCTTCACCCCCCAAGTTTGCAAGGGCCTGAACCCTCACCCCTGCTGAGGGAGGTCTCCTGCCCCCATGGCTGTTTAGCTTCCCATGCCCAGCTCAAATCGGGACCCAGGTAACAGAGACTTGGCCGACAGTAGCTGCCCTCTCACCGCAACAAGACTTGATGGAGATGTCTTGTACCCATGATGTGGGGAACTGGAGTCTTTGATATCTAATCCCAGCCTAGCACCAGGAATGCTCAGGACCTACTCAAGAAGGCAAATAATCCTTTCCATTAATATCTACAGGGTAAAATAAGATGGTTGTTAGAGTATTAAATTTGACAGTAAAATAGTAGTCAAGTTTTCAGACTAATTTTAATTGGCTAATCGAAATAAGTGAATATTCTAGAAATATCAATTGTACTGGACAAAAAAGCTGTTCCTAAAGTGTTAACTAAAATTTTTATTGGTAGTTCATCTCATGGTAAAATTGCGTAACCTATAATAAACCTAAAGCAGTCACATTTTAGTGCAAAAAAGTAAAATTTAAAAGCTATCAAGATTACAGCATAAAATTTACAAAAGCCTCCTAATATTTAAACCAAAAAAGGGGAGATAGTAGAAGAATATCATGTAAGGGAATATATCCTGTAAGTAAATTACATCTAGAAAATTTTTACTTTAGAAAATTAACTTTCATTTGTAATGCTAATAGCAAGACACCAGGGTAAAACATACATGGTGTCAAAACAAGCCAAAGGAAATCGTTTGGGCAAAAAATGAAAAAGGATCGCAAGTCAAATTTATAGAAAAGATTCCTTTATTAACTTTTGGTCGAGAATATGTTTTTATATTTTCAGAAAACAATTCCGAGACCATGTGGATTTCTACAACAGAAAGGAATTGACAGGAGTGTTCCAGCCATGAAGACAGAAGAGAAACAGTCCAGAGATGGAAGACGCTGTCGATGCCTTGCCATACTAGCAGTCAGCAGCTGTGTGTCACTGCAGGTTGTCCAGGACCAAACCAGAGAGGTTGGGCCCTGCATTACCACCATTTGCCCACCATCCAGAACTGAAATATCATTGCTGTTATGTACACATAAGGAACTGTTGGGCATATAAATTGGGACTCAAAAGAACTGTTGGCCCAGAAAGAAACTCACTATAGACTGATTCATTTGTCTCTCAGCATAACCATTATTGCTTGTCTCATTTTCGGTTCCTATAAGTGTATTTCTAGTATCACATGAGCTCACTAATCTAGGGGAAATGATTAACAACATAGACTGAGGAACAAGAACAGCATCAATCAGACTGTCAGACCTCAGAGGGAAGGTAGGGGAGAGTGGAGATAAGGGAGATAGATCAACCAAAGGACTTGTGTGCTTGCATATGAGCCTAACCAGTGATCACGGACAACAGGGGTTTGGAGGCATGCGTGTGGAGGGGTTTGGGATAGGAATGGGGGAAGTTTGAGGACAAATATGTGATACCTTAATCAATAAAGTAATTAAAAAAAAAGACCTCAGAGGAAAGGTAAGGGAGGGTGGGAATAAGGGAGATAGATCAACCAAAGGACTTGTGTGCTTGCACATGAGCCTAACCAGTGATCACAGACAACATGGGGGTGGGGCCATGCGTGGGGAGGGGTTTGGGATGGAAATGGGGGAGATGAGGACAAATATGTGATACCTTAATCAATAAAGTAATTTTAAAAAATGGAAAAAAAGAATTATTCAGAATACCCAATAGATATTTTTTACATCAATCATTTCTACTGATACTTAGCATACTAAAAGCTAAAATGAAAACTTTTTAAATTATTTTAGTAATTCATTTAAATTTATTATAAAACTATTGTGTTAACATGATTACTATTTTATTGTATTTTTTATAATGATCTGACATTTTTATTTTTAATATATTATATTGATTTTTTACAGACAGAAAGGAAGAGCGACAGAGAGTCAGAAACATCGATGAGAGAGAAACATCGATCATCTGCCTCTTGCACACCTCCTACTGGGGATGTGTCTGAAACCAAGGTACATGCCCTTGACCGGAATCGAACCTGGGACCTTTCAGTCTGCAGGCCGACGCTCTATCCACTGAGCAAAACTGGCTAGGGCATGATTACTATTTTAATAAAAAAATAATTATATTTGAAAAATAAAAACATTGAAAAAGATGGCACTTAAAGATTTTTATTATATTTATTGGGTTGACACTAGTCAATAAATGTATATGTTTCAAGTGTACTATTCTATAACAGGTCATCTGCATTCTGCATTGTGGTCACCACCCAAAGTTATCTCCTTCTGTCACCACACATTTGAACTGCTCTACCTGTTTCTACTTCCCCAACTCCCCTTTCCATCTGGTAACCACCTTACTATTGTCTGTGTCTATGAGTTTCTGTTTGTCTTCTTTGTTTATTTGTTGTTTTCAGCTTATATCCAACATGTAAGTGGAATCATACAGTTATTGAGGTTTCCATCTGACTTATTTCACTTAGCATGATATTGTCAAGATCCATCCATGTTGTTGAAAATGTCAGTATTTCATCTTTTCTTGTGGCTGAGTAATATTCAGCTATAATATTGTATATGTACTGTAAGGACAGAAAATAATGTTGAATAGGTACTGTAAGGACAGAAAAAATGACCTTTCTTTTCCTTTGCTGTTGAAGCATCCATCTTATATAAAAACTGCTGCTTGAAATTTTAACCCTGCTATTTTGGCTTCTGTAAATGCTTGCTTGCTTAAATAATAAGGAAAATAAGACTACTCCCATTTCAGAGAGGCCATAAACTATGCCTCAGACAGAGTTGTCAGTGCTGACACCAGGCCAGGCCTTGAGATATGGTCTTATGGCCCCTTCCCAGCATGCAAGCCTTCTTTCTTAGAAGGCCTGGAAGTCTCATTCCAAATTTGTGAGACAAAAGAGCTAGAAAACGTATAAACAGAAAAAGTTTCCTCCATGTGGGGGGCCCAGAATTTGAAAGGCACATTTTTCTCTGGCCCTGCACATAATAAAATGTAACTCTCTTTCTCTGAGCATGACTTGGTTTTTCTCTGGTCTTCTGTAACACTGTAGCTTTCCACAATTTATGAGAAGCACCTTGTAATTAATCCCCAAGATTGTAGCTCCTCTGATTCAAACAACCCTTCTGTTCAAACTGCAAGACAAGTTACTCTCAAGGCTACATTCTTGCATACATCTCCTCCCTGCTGGTTTATAACACAGGGATAATTACTAAAAAGTTCCCTTTCCCCTCTCCTTCAAACAAGCTGCCTTTGAACATTTTATAACTTTTACTCTAAGCATGTTTTATAGACTTGGGGATGTTGTATCATAAGTCAGCAAATGACATACAGACGCCTTTATGAGTCAATTAATTAGGAGTTGATTATTGCAGGTGGCCTAGAGGGAGGTGTCTCTTCCAAATCTCTAAGCAACACCACAGGAAGTCTCCCGTATTTATACTTTTTGAGCTTCTTTGTTTGCAGATATTACAAACTGCTCTATGTGAGTTATTGTTACAGACAGTTGTAACCTTGAATACATAATGAGTTAGTACTTGTCATAAGAATATGGGAATTATTATCAGTATTATTCTATATTAGTCTATTACATTTGATGGCTAACTTGCAAGGTCACACAATTAAGTTTATCATTTTCTATTATTTGAACTAAAAACAAAGTCATTTTATAGAAAGAGACTGTCTTAAAGTGACAGAGTTTACAGTACTAAGGGACTATCTAACAATACCAGAGAAGTTCAAACAGCAGTTTTATACAACATGGAGGTTCCTATGCTTTAGGGAAAATACTGATAAGACACCTCCCTAAGACATCTATCTGGACTGTCTCCTGAAGGATCAATGGACAATGGCCCTATTGAATGCTCAATTTCAGCCCAAACCCTTCCTTGTCACCTAGCAACAGCAGACAAGGCTTTAAAGGGGGGAAGAGGGGTTAGGGAGGGAAGTGTTTGTTCTTTGCTTATGTATTGATTAATAATACAAGGGCTCTTTCCCATGGGAAATGGAAAAACTACTTCTTTTAGTTGTGAATTCCTTCACAGTCTGCATCACTGGCCAAAAACCCTAACATGTGCCACATTGAAAAAGGTGACATTTTTCCTACAAACCTCTGTAATGTCTGCCTTAATAGAAGATAGTGGATTCTCACATATCCACTTCTGTACTTAATCTTTTGTAATTTTCTGTTGTGCTTGAGTAGATAAAGAAAATTCTGCCACATCCCACATATGCATAGTTGAAAAACAGAAGAGCATTTTAATAGCCTTTTCAGATCATTGTGGATATTCTTTGATACCACACTAAAACATAACAAGTGGTAGTTTTTTTTAAAGATTAGCAGCCATGTAAAACCTGAAAAATGTTATGAATGTTTTCAACTCTTACATCAAAATCCATTGGTCCAAATAGTTATCATCAATGGATTTGGTCACTAAATATTAGGCCAGGGAGCTCAGGTGAGGCCATCCTACTGCCAGCTGCATGTGCCCTAGCCCCTGCCACCCCTGTCACCTCAAGCCACTGGCCCTCCTCGGGCCCTGCCTCTGAGCTCCTTTTCCCCCTCACCTCTCCCTCTGACCAGCAGTGACTTAAGGGACAGAGCAAAGTGAAGCCCATTTTTTCTCCCTCTTCGCAGCAGTGCCAGGCAGCCCCCTTTATCTGGCCAGAGGTGAATGCTGAGGCAGAGGCCAAGTTCAACATCCTCCTGGCCACCGACTCCTACAAGGTTACTCATATAAACAATACCCACCCAACACAAGAAAAGATTATTTCTACTCTGAATGCAGTGAAAAGAAGACGGAAAACTCCAAAATAAGGAAGGTGAAATGCAAGGAAACAGTATGTTATGGGTTGCAGTACCTTCTTAATAAGTACTTAAAAGATAAAGTAGTGACCAAAGAGAAGATCAGGAAGCCAAAGAGGTGTCCATAGAGCATTTCCCAGATGATGATTTAATGAAAAGGATGGAATTGCATTCTTGAGAAATACCATGGGCATCTTCCAGTAGAAGTAAAAGCTGTCCCTGAGGGCTCTGTCATTCCCAGAGGAAATGTTCTCTTCACAGTGGAAAACACAGATCCAGAGTATAATTGGCTTACACATTGGGTTGAGACTATTCTTGTTCAGTCCTGGTATCCAATCATGCAGGAGGCAGCCAATTAATGATTCTCTCTCATTATTGATGTTTCTATCTCTCTCCCTCTCCCTTCCCACAAATTCTAGAGAGCTGAAGAAAATATTGGCCAAATATTTGTTAGAAACATCTGGTAACTTAGTTGGTCTGGAATACAACTTGCATGTATTTTGGCTACAGAAAATCACTTCCCAAGAGACTGCTGGCATAGGAGCTCTGCTTATTTGGTTAACTTCAAAGTAATGGATAGAGTAACAGGAATTGTTTTAATTAAAAAATACTGTGCCCTAGCTGGTTTGGCTCAGTGGATAGAGCATTGGCCTGTGGACCCACAGGGTCCCAGGTTTGATTCCTGCCAAGGGCACATGCCTGGGTGCTTGTATGAGGCATCCAATCAATGAATCTCTCTCATCATTGATGTTTCTATCTCTCTCCCTTCTTCTCTGAAATCAATAATAAATACTGGGAACAATAGATCCTGTTCCAGGGTATTTTATTCCAACAGCAGAACATAGTACCATAACAGCTTGGGGGAAAGACCATGAGAAAGATGTTACTTTTGAACATATAGTAACACAGTTTTCATCAGTGCCTGTATCTGTGGTCAGCGATAGTTCTGACATTTATAATGAGTGTGGGAAAATATGGGGTGAAGATCTAAGACATTTAATAGCATCAAGAAGTTCAGAGGCACCACTAATAATCAGACCTAATTCTGGAAATCCTCTTGACAATGTATTAAAGGTTTTGGATACTTTAAGTAAGAAATCCCCTATTACTAAGAACCCAAAGGGCTACAACTTGCTGCCACCATATCTTCAAGTTATTCAAGTGGATGGAATACATATTAATACTTTATAAGAGATTGTAGAAGTCCTGAAACAAAACAAATGGAGTATTGAAAATGTTGCCTTCGATTCTGGTGGATCTTTGCTACAAAAATTAACAAGAGATCTCTTGAATTGCTCCTTTAACTGTAGTTATGTTGTAACCAATGGCCTTGGGGATAATGTATTAAAGGACCCAGTTGCTGATCCCAACAAAAGTTCCCAAAAAGGTCAATTATCCTATATAGCAAAAGGCTGATATGCAAATTTTCCCCTCAACCCAGAGTTCAACCAGGGTGTGGCTGGCTAGCCAACCACCCATGGCCCCACCCCCTGGCCAGCCCAGCTGATCAGCCCTGATCAGGGCGGGCCTGTGGGCCCCCACTCGTGCACGAATACATGCACTGGGCCTCTAGTCTTTAAAATAATAAAAGCATAATAAGCAAATCGACCAAACGGCCGAACAGCAGAACAACCATCCAGATGTCCTTCCGAACGACCTTCCAGATGAACTTCCATATGAAGCCAGGCTGCAAGGGCCTATGCAGTCGCAGTGGCAGCCAGGGCTGCGTGACAGCAGCCGGGGGTACAAAGGCCGACCCTTGCACAGATTTCACACATCGGGCCTCTAGTCTTTACATAAAACACCAGCAACAGATTTTGTTACACTTGAGGAAGGAAGAGGAGACCATGAGGAATGATCTTCTCCATACTGTCTTCAAGAATGAGAAGGTGACAAAAAGCTAGTCATGTGATGAAGAAAGAAAAAAATGCAAAGCTGAATATTGAACTGGAAGCAGCACCTCATTAGACTTTGTTTTATGACTGGGTGTGTGCCCTTGCCTCTACGTGTGCCTGTACATGCACACAGGTATACTCCAGTGTGGGTGGATGTGTGATACATAATATTCATTGTACAGATGTGTAGGGTTTCTTTATTTTCTGATACATTACAACCAAATTATTTGTTGGTTTATGGACATACTGCCCTTTTTCCCCATAGTGTTTAGGTAATCTCAATTAGGCAATGCACTTGACCACATAAAAGGTTAATGCTAAAGCAAGCTTTTTAGGGCTCTTTGCCAAAAGATAGCAATTTAATCTGGTATTGATATTTTCTCAACAGAACTGAGAAACTTTTATAAAAAACAAAAGATCACATAAAACAGATTTGCATAAAATTATCATGATGGCTTTATGTTTAACTTATACTGTACTTTTGTACAAACAAGATTGTGTATGACAGATTTAAGTCTCAGTGATTTAACAGTCTTTCAAACTTTTCATGATTTTTATGAGCACAGACTTTCAAGAAAATACTTGAAGATAAATTACATTGCCTTTTGTCCATTAATGAGCAAATAAAACAGGGCCTTAACAAAGTTGTGTTATTATACAATTTTAAAATTATGTTGGGACACACTCTATAGAATTACTCACCTCACTGCCACTTGTAGAATATATTTTAATAATTCTACATTAAAGAAAATAATGGTTCTTACTGGAATGTCTAGGCACTGTACAGTGATTATATATGTTGGTCATTGTATTGTACCAGTGAAATGCCTAATTTGAAAGGCTTATACTGCAGTTGTATATGTCAAATATTGCCTGTGGCTATAATATGCAACTCAAGATTTTAAGGAGATAATGTTTTTAGAAAGAATTTCTGCTTCCGCTATAGAATATATACATAAATGTGAAATATTGACAAAAGTGAAAGTAGTGTATTTTAACGTACTTACTCTACTGAATTTATTTTTCCTATTCTATAGTTTCTACAAGTTAATACTGGAATGGGTAGTGAGTGTACTTTACATTTTTTGATTTTGTTATAATTTCATTAAGTTTTTAAAAAATTAAATTGAATATTTAAAAAAAAAATTAGGTCAGACCTGGGTTAGATAATCCCTCCAGAAGAGATAATTCCATCAGACCAACATTCATAAGAAAAACAATAACCAATGAATATGATAGTCTTCCTTTTCTCTTCTTTCCTTATAGCTCATCTTTCCTGTGCCTCTTCCAATCTTAAACATAGTTTCTTGAGCATGTTTCCCCAGGTCACAGCATAAAATGAGTGATGATCTCCTTAAAAGTCACTAACTTCTGAATGTTTACACTGATCTATCCTGATTTCCCTCTCAAAACTGGCATGATATTCTGTAGCCAATTCATGTCTTTGTCCCACTAAGTGATTGAAGGGCCCTCCTTGCTCTCACTAGGGAGTCTTTCTGCAGCTTTCAGACACACCCTGTGGGGATCACTCTAGGCAGCTGGAATCCTGCCTCTCTTCCTCACTAAATTGGATGGGGCCCAGGAACTCTATCTGATCTAGTGACAATGAAAACACAACTCATTTCCCCAAACCTTGTTTAAAAGCAGGAGCATCATTCACATGTGTCTATCCTGGCCTTACATACAGAGCTCAATCCCCCTTCACTTTGCTGAGTCTGAACCTCAACTCTTAGCCTTTCTCATGAGGGAAACTGCTGCTTCGTCCAGCTAAATCAACCTTATTTTTTTCATTGCATTTTGCTTATTATTCTATTGCATTTATTCTTACAACAAGGCAAACAACATAATATCATTTGGCAAACAACGTAATAATAATTGTTTCATGTAAGGATCATCACTGGATGCTAAATCTAATAGGTGAAATTGTGAGGCATAACAAAATGTTTGCAGACACTCAATGTACCTCTACACAAGGTATTTGTGACACACAAAGGTAAATAGTACCTTTACTCTGAACAAAAGTAGCAGACACTTGTTAACCACATGATCACAGTCAATACTGGAAGTAAGGGAGCTGAGCATGTGCCTACAGATTTGCTGCATGGGAAGAAGTCAGCATTGCTTGTGTGACATTCCTGCCCAATGGCATAACGTGAAGTAACATGAGGAAACTTCAAATAAACCTAAGCAGAAAGTCTAGAAATAACTGGCCTATACTCTTCCAACTGTGAATCTCATGAAAAGCAAAGGAAACCTGAAGAACTGCCCCAGATTAAAAGAGACTAAAGAAACAGGACAATTGGACATAACACATCATCTTGGATTTACTTGGACAATAAAGGTTATTATTGAGACAATAGCAAATATCTGAATAAGATCCAAGATTAAATATTACTACTGACCCTATTTTAATTCCCTGACTTTGATAATTATACCACAATTATGTAAAATAATCCCCTTTTCTTAGGAAATGAACACTAAAGTATTTAGGAGTAAAGAAGTATCATGTCTGCAACTTACAAAAGGTTCATATATTATATCTAACCAACCTTCATTTACATTTATTTAGGTAATAGACAAGAAGGGAGAAAGGATAAAGTAAATGTAGTAAAATGTTAACTTTCAGAGAATGGTTTCCAGGAATTATTTGTACTATTCTTATAACTTTTCTATGAGACTGAAACTTCCAATACAGAATATTTCTAAAAGAAATATTCTAAACTTAATTTTAACAAATTACAACCCATTAAATGAAATAAACATTGAGTTTGCATTAATAAATAAAAAGCTTCATGAAGAGGAGATATTTACACTGAGTCCATAAACTTCCCTATAAAGCAAAACTTGTGAAGTGAAAAAGGAAACATTACAGAGGAGAAACCCAGCAGATAATACCTTCACTGATCAACATTAACATTGCCAAGAATGGCAAATCAAAATTGCAGGTCACATCACAGGATGCAATGAGGAGAGTGTAGGACTACTTCTGTGATGTTCTTGCTAAAAATGTCTGATCTAAATATTATCATAGGAAACATCAGGAAAATCCACATTGTAGGACATTCTACACGCATTAGTGGAACTTTCTCTTCAAAAGATTCAAGGTCATGAAAGTCAAGGAAAGACTAAGGACCTGTTCCAGACTGAAGAAGAATAGACACTACAGCTCAGTGTAACCCATGGATCTGAACAGGGTCTTTATGCTATAAGAGATACTACAGACAAGTGGCAAAAATTGAAAAGAAAGCGAGGATGAAATTATGGAATATATTAGGGTGAATTTTCTGACTGTGAAGGTGGTATGGTAGACAAGTGGAATATACTAAAGGAATAAGGCATGGTGGCATGGAGTCAACAATTTACTCTCAAATGGTTCAGGGCAAAAGAGCGCTTTTTACTGAAACTTGGATCTTTCTATACTTTTAAGACGCTTTCTAAAAAAAAAAAAAATCAATCAGTAAATGGAAAAGCAGAAAAGCAAACTTTATTTCTCCCAGGAGGAAAGATTTTGGAATCAGTATTTAAAATTACATAAGTCTAATGGCACTATAATAATTTTAATATATCCATTTAGTAGCCATAGCAGCAGATATCAAAATCTTTAGGACCAAATATTGTGAAAAAATTGGAATATATAAAAAAAATCAACCAGTATCACTAAAGTATGAGTGACAAGTTGTTTGTTTGGGTGTTGTTTGAACAGCTGGTATTTGGGCAGTTTGAGTATGTAAAACTCAATAGTGCTGGACTTCGTGTACAAAATATGCTTAAACCTTACTTAGGTGCCCCCCAAAAAACACAGTTTAAAATACTATGTAAATTTTCATCAGACACATATGATAAAAATTTTTTTCTTCAATAAAGATCTCACACATCATGTGTAAAATGGAAACAAAATGTTATACAAACAGTCTGGTAAATAAACTTTTACTGTTTATGTTTTAGATCAGGTACTTTTTCAGCAAAATCTCTTTATATTCTTTTTGTGCTTTCAGAAGTAGATCTTGGGTTGAACTTGTCTGATAGGTTGATGCCACAGGAGAAGCTCTATAGGATTCAGTTTCAAAGTTAGCAGCACCTGGAAAGAAAAAGAATTCTATTCTTTGTCTAAACTACAACTAAGAATAAGTGTTAAGGAGAATAAAAACATCTATATCTGACTAAAATACACAATACAAGAATACTATGAAATATAATTTGCCAATGGTTGCACACTGAATTAATTGGTATCATGGCTAAGTATCAGACATTCTGTTTTTCCTGTCCTTCATTCATTAATTAGACACCATGAATAAAGGCAATTTGATAAGCACTGTAGTTACAAAATGAAGGTGACACAGAACCTTGAACAGTCATCTATAATAATAAAAACATAATATGCTAATTAGACCAGACAGCTGAATGATCTTCTGAATGTTATTCCAGATGTCCTTCTGGATGAAGCCACCACAGGGTGGCCAAGGCAGAAGTGGTTAGGGGCAATCAGGCAGGCAGGTGAGCATTTAGGGTCTATTAGGCAAGCAGGTAGAGTGGTTAGGGGTGATCAGAGAGGCAGGCAGGAGAATGGTTAGGAGCCAGTGGTCCCAGATTGTGAGAGGGATGTCTGACTGCTGGACATCCCTTGAGGGGTCCCTGATTGTGAGAGAGAGCAGGACAGGCTAGGGAACCTCCCCACTCCCGGGCACAAATTTTGTGCACCAGGCCTCTAGTCCTATATAATAAAAGGGTAGTATGCAAATAGACCAAACGGCAGAACAACAGAACAACCAATCAAAGTGTAATATGCTATTGATAATAGGAAGGCTGTTCAACCGCTTGCTATGATGTGTACTAACCACCAGGGGGCAGATGCTCCAACCGGTAGGTTAGCTTGCTGCTGGGGTCCAGCTGATTGGGACAGAGCAAGATGGGGGGGGGGCATGCCCTGGAGCCCTCCCATGGTTCCTCTCTGGCCAGATCATGCACTAGTGTGGTCCTTCAGCCTCACCTGTACCCGCTTGAAATCTGGGACCCCTCGGGGGATGTCAGAGAGCCAGTTTCAGTCTGATCCCGTAGTCTGATACCTTAGGAGGGTGTCAGAGGTGGGGCTCATGGATGGCAAGCGCTGCTGTGGCAGTGTGAGCCTCTCCCAATCAGAACTGACTGGGCACTATCCCGAGCAGGCACCATGGGGCTGGGATGAGCGGGAGGGGTAGGTAGGAGCTGCAGGTGGCATTGGACCGAGGGTTTTGGCCTGATCCCTGCAGGCCACCCAGAGGGACCCTACCTGTGCACCAATTCGTGCACTGGAACTCTAATCCTATCTAATAATAGAGTAATATGCAAATTAACTGTCCCTCCGTGACAAAATGGCAGCCCCCATAGCTATAAGATGGTGGCACCCTGTCCCCTAAGCCCCGCTGCTGCAGTGTCTGGGCCTGTCGGTCCCGCTGGGGTTCATGGGGACCAAGCAGCGAGGCTGGATCTGCCCCCAGACATGTCAGACAGAGCCTGGACAGCAGGGCTTGGGGGCTTCCCTTAGCGCAGCGGCAGCGGGGAAGACAGATCCTTTTTGCAGACAGATCCTTTTTGCACAGCAGACAGAGCCTGGGCAACAGGGCATGGGGGCTTCCTTAGCATGGAGGTGGAGTGAGCTCCCCAAAGCCCAGCAGTCAGAGCCCAGACAGCAGGGCTTGGGGGCTTAACTTAGTGTGGCGGTAGTGGGGAAGACACAGGCCCTGCAGACAGAGCCCGGACAGCAGGGTTTGGGGTCTTCATTAGCATGTTGGTGGTGGGAGCACCCCCAGGCCTGGCAGACAGCACCCAGAAAGCAGGGCATGGGGGCTTCCTTAGCACAGAGGTGACGGGAACACCCCCAGGGCCAGCAGACAGAGCCTGGATAGCAGGGCTTGGGGGGCTTCCTTAGTGGGGCAGTGGCGGGGAAGTCCCCAGACATGGCAGACAGAGCACAGACAACAGGGCATAAGGGCTTCCTTAGCGCAGTGGCAGCAGGGAAGCCCCAGGCCAGGCAGACAGAGCTGGGACAACAGGGCATGGGGGCTTCCTTAGTGTGTTGGTGTCGGCGAAGCCCCCAGGCCTGGCAGACAGAGAACACTGCAGGGCATTGGGGCTTCCTTTGCATGGTGCATGGCAGATGCAGGCAGAGAGTGAACAGCAGGGCATGAGGGCTTCATCTCCATGGCTGCAGCGAAACCCCCAGGCCCTGCAGAGAGCAGAGAACCATGGGGAGTGGACCTAAGCTATCAGTAGGACATCCCCTGAGAGCTCCTGGATTGTAGAGGGTGCAGGTTGGGCTGAGGGATTCCCATGCACGAATTTCATGCACCGGGCCTCTAGTATACTATAAACTGAAAAACAACAAACAAACAGGCAATTTCTCTCTGAGTCATAGATACCACCACCAAGTATAACACAGGGCACTATGGGAGCACACAGAGGAGACATCCCAGTTTTGTGTTGATTTTTGGTGAATGTGATATATAAGTTGATATCTGAAGAACAAACAGATGAAGCAGATGCCAGGACTAGAGATGAGGAAGAACATTTGTGGACCTAGAAATATCTAGTTTAGCTAGCTGCTAGAGCAAAGGGGCAGCATAATGGAAGTAGCAAAGATAAAGCTGAATTATTTGCCAAGAACTAAGTGGATTTCAGAGTTTTTACACCATCCAAAGGAATTTGGAGTCTTTCATGAGGGTAAAAGGTAAAACAATGACAAAGTCAATGACTGGAGATGGCAGTTAGATGAACTGTAGCGGCTTGACTCAGTATTACTAGATGAGTCTGGTTATTTGGCCTTATATCACTAGCAAAACATGAGAAGTGGATGAAGCCTGTTTTCCGACTATTGTTTCAGTGTGCAAGTCAACAGTACATAGGAAGAGCAGAGGGAAGGAAGGGAATAGCCAGAAATGAAGAGAGATACATGGACTTCTGAGATCTTTAAAGAGCTGTAAAACATGATGATTCCATGTGGAATAAGTATATTTTTCCTCACGACTGTTTATATTTCACATTTTTCATTTGCATAAATAATAAAATATTGAATGCAGTATATATTATCCAAACATGGAAACAGATGCCATTTCCTATTTTCAGTTTGTTCACAAAATCAAGGATATCTAAAATTATTAATAAATTTTGGCTGAAACTGGTTTGGCTCAGTGGATAGAGCGTCGGCCTGTGGACTCAAGGGTCCCAGGTTCGATTCCGGTCAAGGGCATGTACCTTGGTTGCGGGCACATCCCCAGTAAGGGGTGTGCAAGAGGCAGCTGATCGATGTTTCTCTCTCGTCGATGTTTCTAACTCTCTATCCCTCTTTCTTCCTCTCTGTAAAAATATCAATAAAATATATTTAAAAATAAAAAAATAAAAAATAAATTTTGGCAACATACCTTCTTTTTCTTCGCTAGTTAGAATTTCTTCAAATTCCCGCCACATCTGAAATAGGTCAAATATTATTATTAGTATTTAAGTTAAAAGGAGACATTATTAGAGGAATGATATATATATATATATATATATATATATATATATATATATATATACCTTATAAAATGTGTCCTTTAAATACCACTTTTAGGGACTAGAGCAATCGGGATTGAACAAACAGAAAAATAATCAAATAAAATTAATTCATATTCATTTTAATTATTGAGAACAGGCATATATAATGCTATTTAGATCAATCTGAAAAAAATACAATTGTTATTGGTCTATTGAATAAGCATAACTTCAGAAAAGTGATATTTGATACCATTGGTTCAAAGAAGTTTAAGCAAGTCAAGTCGCATTTCACACTGAATGGATTACTTTGTAATTCCAATAAAAACTGCTATTTATAAAAGCTTAGTTTTTTTTTACTTAAGTTGATTTTTCTTTAAAATGAGTTTCCTATTCCTATACTTTTTGAAAATTAAAATCTTAAGGCATGTTCTATGCTATTAATTTTTCAACCTAAAATGAGAAAAGTGGTACTGAGGTCACATGAGAATTCTACTGGCAAACAATAACTAAAACTATGTTGCTGTCTGTTATTATGCCTACACATTTCTTAACTCATATGAACAACAAAGGTTTCAGAAAATCTTTGAGGAATAAAAAAAATCAATACATAGCCCCAGCCGGTTTCCCTCTGTGGTTAGAGCATAGGTCTGTTGATCTAAGGGTTGCAGGTTTGATTCCTGGTCTGGGGCACATACCTGGGCTGCGGGTTTGCCCCCCCACCCCCAGTGCTGTTGCACGCGGGAGGCAACCAGTGGATATGTCTCTCCCTTATGGATGTTTCTCTCTCTCTCTCTCCCCCTCCTTCCTCCCTTCCACTGAAAAGCAGTGGAAAAAATATCCTCAGGAGAGGATTAATAACAACAACAACAAAAATCAATATATAATGCTGTAATTGCAATATTGTTTCATTTCTGGAAATGAGAACTAAATTTGGAAACTCAACCAATTAGAATTACAGTCTTCTTAATTATGAAATGTGTGGGAATACTTCAAATTTTATATTACCACTAGAGGCCCAATATGCAAAATCCATGCACGGGGGTGAGGGGGGGAGGGGAGAGGTGGTGTCCCTCAGCCTGGCCTGCACCCTCTCACAATCCAGGACCCCTAGGGGAGGGTCCCTAGCCCTGGTCAGCAATTAGGGCCTATTGGGGCTTTCCTTCCCCTGGCTGCTGCCAGCTGGCCCCACCCTGGCCGCTGCCACTGCTTGCCATCTGTGCTGCACTGTTCCCGCTCCAGCACCACTTGTCACCTCCCTCTGCAGGCAACAGGTGTGCGCTGGATCACTTGGCTGGCCTTCGCCTCCCTCTGCGAGTCAGTGGCTGGCCGACCCTGCACACTCGCCAATGTCCTGGGCTGGTGTTATGCGCCTCCCTCTGTGGGGCGATCAATTTCAGGGCCCCCAGATTGATAGCCCCGCAGAGGGAGGCCCTGCTCACATGCCACAGCGCCACCAGCCGGATGGCCTGGGTCTCCCTCATTAGGGTGATCCTGGGGAGATGGTAGGGTCCCTGGAGCAATCTCATGGCACCTGCCTTGGCTGGCCTGGCTCCAGTGAGTGTCATAGCGTGGTCATCTGGAAAGTCGTCCGGATGGTCCTTCTGGTGTTCAGTTGTTCAATTTGCATATTACACTTTTATTATTACAGATTGTCCTGATCTAGAGTGTTTTTACTAAAAAACTTCTTATAAAAGGTACCCTCTCACTCAATGCCGACACAGGGTTTAAAAGTGTACACTAAACATTAAACACTGTGGTGATCATTATCATGTGATACCCAATGCCTTTACAAATGTTAGGCGTGAAGACAAATTTGTTGACTAACATGTTCCCCAGTGTTTTCAAAGACTGTTTCCATAACACTTCTTTGACAATAGCATGATAGACAGGACTTCTTAAATGGATGATGTGATAACAACACTAGACAGACTTTGTAAAATAAATAGCTCCATACCAGATAAAGTCCGAGGCTTTCATTGAATCAATTTTATGTTACCATTAATAAAATAGGTATTATTTTACTAATGGACATGGGAGTGGCAGCCCATTTTTATACAACTTGAATTAAGAAACTACCGATGGAACATTATTATCTGTTCCCACAAAAGCTCCTTTCCTAAATATTTACTTCTGTGATGATTATGCTTATTTCTAGGTGAGGACTGTGTCCAGATGGAGGAAAGAGCCTGAAGTTCCAACGATAATAAAGAGAACACATCTGACATTTATTTCTATTGTGTCATTTTCAACAATATAGAAAGGGGAGAACATTATACACATGAAAACAATGTGCCAGCAACTTTCAATTCAAAGGATTTGTCATTAGAAGGACTTTTCTCAGAACTGGTAGTTCCCAAACTCTGTCCCATAGGAATCTGTTTCCCCTGGGGGAAACTGCAGGATTGCAGAGCTTCAGAGTCTCCATCCCCCTTCAGTTAGGCAGCTTGATTTGTCTTATTATCTAAAAATTTTCATGCAAAATTTATAATAAAAGTTCAAGTCTGAAAAAAAAATTTAAGGTATGAAAATCACTGATTTAGTCCAAGTGCCCAATTTGACCTAAGAGGCAACAAAGACTCAGAGGGATTAGAGGTTGCCTGAGGTCACAAACCAATGAGCTGCAGGCCCAAAGTGGGCTCTAAGGCTTCTCCCTGAGCATAAGGTTCTGTGCTAGCTCCTTCCTCATATTCAAGAAAAATAATAAATTTTAAATATAACTCAGAGAAAAAGAATATATAAAACTGTCATGTAGCTCAATAATGTTTTGACATAAGACAAAATAATAGCTTCTAAGTCAATTATAAGTTTTAAAGCAATGAGCAAAATTTAAGGAACAGAAATTAATATCATAAATCCTATTAGTAGCAGTCATTACACTCAATTTATAAAGCACAAATTATTTAGCCACAGGACAAGAAACTTAAAGTACAAAATCTTCAGTTAAATTAAGGAAATTTTTCCTTAAAGGAACTATCCATTCCCTCCAAATAAAAGCTGGTTTACCAAAATCAATCAACAAATAAATTAACTGTGTTGGGGGTTATCTATAGCAAAATTTAAAACACAAAACAGATTTTCTTTACCATCTAGCATACTTCTGCCCACTCTCTTTCATCCTTAGGTGGTCTGTACACAAGCCATGAACTTAATTTCCATTATGATTTAACCCCATCACAAAGTATAGGAGCACCTTCACTTCTCTGCCCTGCAGTCTCCACATGAGGCCTTAGATTCTCTCTACCTTCCTCACGAGAGGACATGAGATTTACCTGATGTGTGCACTTGAGAAAAGGAACTAAGGATGCTTGCTTAGCTCCCAAACACTTCTTTGAAAAGACATGTCTGCCCACAGTCACATGAATTTGGGTCTGCTCTCTCCTTGCAGGAAGCAGCCTGACCAGGGACAGGTGTCAGGTATTTCTTTCCTCCACTCACAGCTGGGAGTGAAACTGCCTGACTTGGGATGAATGTTCAGAAGCCCTGTGACCCCACATCTAAACCCCATTTTCCTATGCCTTACCATGTGTGAGTAAGCAAGCTAGTAAGCCCATCTCCATCTGCCTGAGTCCTCTGATCTAATCTCAAGAGCGAAACAGGGCTGTTATTTGCCACCTATCCCACCACAGCTCCATCAAGAAAGGTGACTACTCCACATTTACAGAAACGTCTTCTCCTTCCTTGACTTTATACTTAATGCACACTGTTCAAAGCAACCCCCACTTTAAAGAGGGGAAGTTACATTTTTGAAAGAAAAATATAGAGAAGCCAACAACACAGCAAAACACAACAAATACAAATATGTCATTCAATTAAGACTAATTTATTGATAGGCTACCATCCAATTATATTTGATATTATAGGTTAGAAAATAATGTTGCCTTCTCTTTTTGAGACCAATTTGATAAACACATATAAACCACACACACAAGCACAGTCCCATATGTAATATATTTGTAGTAAATATTGATACTTTTAAGTTAAATTTTGATATTCTTAATTTAAATGTTATAAATTAAATGTAATATAAACGTAAAAAAGACAAGTACATTTGCCCATTTTCACCATAGCAATTCATTATCCAACTATAAATATGTTAATGAGTGAAGGAAATACATTATCAGTTTGTAATGTTAAAACATGTATTTTGCTACAGAGAAAGGAACTGAGGAAAAATTTGCTGACCAGAGAGCTGAAAAGTTAAGTACAGAAAAAAAATGAATGAAAAAAAGATAGAAAGAAATTAAGCAATATCTGTATCCTTTAAAAGATAAAATGACTATAGGACAATTTCTAAGTGGACAAAATAAGTGAAGACGTGAGGAATTATCTAGAGGATATAACTGATGTGATACACAAGTTTTTTAAGCTCTTTTCTGCCTTCTGAGAAACTAGCATACCTGCTAGTGAATAGAGGTAAAATGCAGAGAAGAAAGGTACTGCCTTGGTGATGTAAACATGGGGTCTGTGTTTCCTCAGGAAGTAATGAGACTCAACCTTCTGTCGAGACACAATGTTCTATTTGCCATGTACAGAGTTATAGACTTAGGAATAGTAACTGTTTTAGCTTTCATGTATTTGTGTACAAAGAGTTGCTAACTGAATACACATTTGAGAACTGGAAAACTATTAGTTAAATAAATCATTAGAATTCTAATATTTTCTGAAAGTGTTAGAAGTGGACCAAAACTCCAAAATCAATCAATGGAAAATTGAGTCTCCCTATGCAATAGAGATTTAATAAAACAACGAGGGACTATCATGACACCCATTGTGTTAGGAAGACAAATACAGGAAAAATTTTGAACATAAAAAATGTTGAAATTAGAGGAACTGTATCTTTATAAAATTGTCTGGAATAAATTTTTACATTTTCAGTTCTAAGGAAACAATTCTATGAGCAAGAAAATCTAGTGATATGTCTGCTCAAGCTAACTTAACTTCTGTAATTTGTCATAATACTGGAGGCCCGATGCACGGAAACTGTGCAAGGGGTCCGGCTCTCCCAGCCCCTCACAGCCTCCACCGCCCCTGGCAGCCCGGCTTAGTCCAGAAGGTCTTCCAGATATTCATCCAGAAGGATGTCCAGACTGCCATTACACTGTTTGGTCTAATTAGCCTATTAGCTCTTTATTATATAGGGTCATTAAATAACACATTTATATAAAACTGTCAAATCACTTCTGATGTATTGGGCAAACATCAAGAATTAATCTAGAATGTGAAAACTAACAGTAAGAATTAGCAAAACAGATATGTAGCAAGCTATCCCAGTACAGATTCAGTGGAATCAGTACAATGAAATCAGTACAATGGAATCAATCGGGCAAGGCTAAACTTCATGTAATGATGACAAAGGCAACAAACCTAAATTTCATGAACATGGAGAGAGCTGAAATCACAGATTAGAGCGATACTTTGTTATACAAATCATTGTTCTTAAAGTTAGAAAAACAATGCTGAATAACATAGAACTCCACAGTAGGAATAATCCAAAGTGTTTAAACTTTGCAAATAAAGGGGATTGATAAACAAATTTAACATTGATTTATTTTTAACACTTATTCTTTAGAACCATAGTTTAAAAATCTTTAGAAGTCTGTTGTTTTGTAATGTCCCAACCCAAAACCCACCCCTTTTTATTATTTTAGACAACATGCTACCACTTCTCATACAATTCATTGTTTTCCTAATGGCAACAATAACATTTCCAGCAACTCTACAAAACACCTCCTTTCTTTAGGTCTAAGAATTTTGTAAACAACAATTGCTATAGAAATTTTGTCAACCCACCTTTATATCTTATTAGATTGGTGCTTCATACTCTCTATTACTAAGTCTATCATGATTTGGCAAACCAATGGCCTTCAAGAAATCTATGTCTGTCTTTAAACTACAATGTTACGTTTAAAATCAACTATTTTCTTCAATGTATATTGAAATACTAAAAGTAAACACCTCATTCCTCCCAAAAATTAATTAAACAAACAAAATCCACAAAAGTCTTCCCTTGCATTGCTTCTACGTCTACATACTCATTCCTCTTCATTTTGTAAAACGACACATTTTCTGATTTTCTGGTGAAAATATTTCAACTCTGCATCATAGATTTAATTAATAATTTACAAAAGCATTTCATTTTTTTGTTGTTGTACCCAGTAGCCCAGTTTCACAAATTTGGTACTACTGAGACCTTCTTTTCCCAAAAGGCTGTCTAAAAATTCTTAACTTTGCTCTTCTATGATATGTTATGATGCAGCAAAATGAAAAAACTGGTTGAAGTTTCATTTAGCACAGGCATGTGCTACCTTTCTCTGCATGAAAAAGACCATAAAAACATCATTAAAACCATAAACCATCGTGCATTGATTGAAATGGAGATTTCAGCATGTGACATCAGCATCATGACAAAGTATGTCTCCCCTTAAATCTACAACAAGTGGACATCTAGAACCCAACAAAGGCTCCTCTGCTCAACCTTGAAAGTGGGCGTCTTGGGATGTGCAGGAGAGGATGGAGAGAAGATCAGGACAGGCCCCTACTGCAGTTCTCCCAGGACAAGGCTGAAGGTACAGCCCTAGCACACACAGTAGCAGTGGGAGAGGCAGGGTGCAGTGCCCACACCACTGCCCAGCAGCATTTCCTCCTGCTCCCCAAGTCCAGGTCCCTCCCCAGTTACAGCTGTGCTCACACCACCACAGACCAGTAGCAGCAGCAGAGCCAAGTCTCCAGCCTCTAGGCCACAGCACAATGCTGCCAGTGGCCAAAGAGAATGAGGTAGCAGCTCAGTGGGCACACAAACTGGCTCCCCTCAACTCGACTAACCCGCACCTACTACTATGGGGTGCCTGAGGCCCAGGTGACCAGGATATGGCATTGGCACCCACCACCCTGTTACCCAGGCTGCCATTCCCATGTCCAAGGGTAAGCCTCACACACATTGACTCACTGCACACCCTTCCTAAGCTTCAGTAGTACAGGTAAGAGAAAAGAAAAAATGCGCTATACCACCATCTCCTGGAATACAAAAGAAAGACCTGAAACTATCAACCTGCCGAATTGTGAAAATCACCACATTCCTAAGTAAGAAAAGTGTTCACCACTTCAAATGTGCCAGCAGCGGAACAACACATCAAGCAGGCTGGACCACCATAGTAACACTAACACAGAAAGAAAATGACAATTCTCAAGAAAGAATCTCAAAATAATGGAGGATTGTGATCTAAATGAACAGAGAAATCAAAATAGCCAAATAGTCATGAAGAACCTCAGCGAAATACAAGAAAACTCAAAAGTCAGTCCAATGAGCTCAGGAATAAAATTAATGAACAGAAGGAGTACTCTACTGAACAGATGAGAAGTATAAAAAAGAACCAAACAGGAATTCTGTTGCTGAAGAACTCAACAATAAGATGAAGAAGGAATATTTTAATAGAACTTATACACAATGAAAGCTAGTTGCAATTTCAAGACTCCCTATCATTGCCATGTTAGTCATCAATCATTCAAGTGCTGTCAACATAAACAGACATAAGTAAACTTTATTTTAAAATATTAATACATAAATTTTAAAATAAAATCCAAATATTTGCTAAATGAACTATTTTATGAAATGTACAGCTGCTCAGCAAGACATTTTATAACAATTTAAATAAAAATGCTGAAGTAAATAACAATTAACACTGTTCTCTGACCTAAGAAGGTGAAAAATATTTTCACTTAAGACAGAAAGTAATCCTTTTATTGCTACAAGTTTACTTAATTCATAAAAAGGGTTTATCTCCATTTCATTTAAGTAGCAACCATCCATGTTTGGGTAAGTATTTAGACGTCAATCACTCACTTGTGCTTAGGGGTGGAAATGTTGGGGTTCAGCAAAACTTAAAAATTGTTAGGAAGCATCACCAATTTAAAATCCATTAGGAAGTAAGCCAAAGCATCTCCAAGTATACCACTGGTTATTAGACAATCCTACCTAATAAAAGAGTAATATGCAAATTGACCCCACCTTTGCTACGCCAAAGCCACACCCACCAGCCAATCAGGGCGAGTATGCAAATTAACCCAACCAAGATGGCAGTTAATTTGCATACATAGGTGCCCTGAATGGACCCCCTGCAATGGATCGCAGGTAGCTGGGTGTTCGCTGTGGCATCAGGCTGAAAGCCTCTGGCAGAGACTTTTGGCCTGGTGCCGGAGCAGACCCCTGCAATTGATTGCAGGGAGCTGGGGGTCCGCTCCTGCCCAAGAGGCTTTCGGTCTGGGCAGGCCTGGACAGAGGCTTAGCCGGTGATTACAGGCAGCTTGAGGGGCCTGCCCAGGCCTACAGCTCCGGCCAGAGGCTGCGGTTGGTGTGAACTACAGAGGAAACACCTTTTCTGACTGCACATTGGCTAAGCTTCCTGTATTCCATTGGTAATATTCTTTGTAACTTGGGTAATAAGAATCCAAAAAGGTGATCTAGGGTATTTCCACCACACTTCTGAAGAAAAAAATGAAGGTCAGCTGCTGGAAGGCTATGAAATGTCATATCCTGCCCTAGCCAGTTTGACTCAGTGGATAATGCCTGGGCCTGCAGACCGCAGGGTCTGGGTGTGATTCTGATCAAGGGCATGTACCTAGGATGCAGGCTCCTTCCTGGCCGGGGCCCAGATTAAGGCTCATGCAGGAGGCAACCAATCAAAGTGTTCCTCTCACTTTGATGTTTCTCTTTGTCTTTTCCTTTCTCTTCCACATTCTCTAAAAGTCAATGGAAACATATCCTCAGGTGAGGATAAAAAAATAAATAAATAAATGCATAGCGTATGAAAGACACATCTTGAAAATGCCTAAAGAAAGTTGTCATTTTTTCATGAAGGAACTGGAGTCCGTGTTGATGAAAACACCTTGGTGGCTGTGGTGATTGGCAATGGCTGCAGGAGCGGGGTGATGGGGCTGGTGCCTTCCCCTGATCAGCCCGGTTGCCTCCCACAAAGGGAGGCCAAACTGCAGCTTAGGCCTGCTCCCCGTGGGGCATGGGCCTAAGCCATCAGTATGACATTCCCTGAGGGCTCCCAGTATGTGAGAGGGGGCAGGTTGGGCTGAGGGACCCCTGATCCCCAGTGCATGAATTTCGTGCACCGGGCCCCTAGTCCCATATAATAAGAGGCTAATATGCAATTCAACTGAAAGGAGAAACTGTTGTAGAAGACCAAAGAAAAACCAAGCCATGCTTTAAAGAAAAGAAGGGACACTGTTTAATATGCCAGCGGACTCAGGGAGCAGCGAGCCAAGTGGTAAGGAGTATTGAGCAGACAGGCGGTAAGGAGCGAGTGTTCCCAGAATGAAAGAGACATGTCCTACTGCCAGCGTAGGCCCACTCCCCTCCATCAGTAGGGCATCCCCCAAGGGCTCCCAGACTGCAAGAGGACACATGCTGGGCTGAGGAACCCCGGCCCCACCCCCCCACCTCAAGTGCACAAATTTCATGCACCGGGGCCTCTAGTAATACATAATTTTGAAAATCAAACTGAAATGCAGCTTTTTAAGAAGTTTAAATTGTGTCATGTTAGTCATATTTATTGAATAAAGTTACTGATAGATATCTCTTGAAAATGAGAGATCCAGGGATTTAAAAGTGATTATGAAATTTCTATCTCCTTTCTATATTAGCACAATAATTAAGATTTTTATTTAAGCATCTTTCAGCAATTTTACGTAAGTCAATTAAGCAACTCAAAATTTCCCCCAATTAAACACAAGAATTATATCAGAAATCTAAAACCCAAGGGGAAAACAGATAATATAGCTAACCTTTTGGTAATTTAAAGTATATGATCTTGAGGTAGGACTGTCCAAGTTTTCTCTTCTAGTAGAATTTCTCCTGGGCAGAAAACTAGTGTTAAGATTTCCAACAGGAGGTGCTTCCAGAACTGGCCTCATCTTAGCGTTGAGCAAAAGTTTGTTCTGCTGTTCCTTTTGGAGAAGTTCGGTGTTGACCTCAGCTAGCCTCTCCTTAGTCCAGTGAAAACTGTGAACAACAAATGCTTAGTATTTTATTTTCCCTAAGTGACTGTCATTATTTTAAAGTAACCAGGATAGTAAGTGGAATTTCCCATTTAGTAGCATTTTAGCAATGAAAATGTATCAGATCAGACTTACTCAATTTAAGTATAGGTTTTCATTTTTTCTTAAAAAGCACTTATGTTTCAAGGCAGTAGGAAGTTGGGGTCCCAGCTAAGGAAGCCAAAGTAGAATGCTATCAGTGATGCAGACTGCTTATCAGGTAATACTTGCTGCCTCTGGAAGTGCTGTACTTACAAGACCCTTGAAGATGCCCTTGGACACACTTTGTAGCCACTTTAGAGATGAAAAAAAATATCCCTCAAAGACATTGCCAAGATTTGCCTTCACCACCTTGTACAATACATTCATTACCTTGGAGATAGTAATCATTTGACACCGAGGCATAACTTAGAGCAACAGCCTCTAAGGGAGAACAAGATAGGCTGGCTGGTGATCAAATCACCGAAAACAGCTCCAGAGGCCACTGCTTATAACATTGTTACCAAGGCGATGGAGGTGGGATCTGCCCTTTCTGTCTTCCCCACACCCTCCTCCTACAGATCACATTATTTTTAGCTACTTTGTCAATTACACTGCCCCTCACCCCTATGTGAATATTTCTCTATCCTATATAATAAAAGCCTAATATACAAATTCTCCCCTCAATGGGGTTATGGGGAGGGGGCGCATGGAGTCTACAAGCCAACTTCCCGAGTTCCTTCCTTCCCACCCATGCATACATTCAGGCACAAGGCCTCCAATTTAACATGCATGTCTTTTTATAGAGTAGAAAAACTATAAAGGATAGTTTGTCTAAAGGTGTCCTCTAGTGTTAATAACAAAGGGCACAATCAAGAAAGTAAAATTACCAAGTGCCAGAATTTGTTGGTGTCACTTAACTCTTTGTGTTTAAGATGTTATCTTAAGTATTTCTATTTAGGGGCCTTGTGACAAGCAGTTTTATAGTAATATCACCTTCTAAATTTTAGAGCTTCAGGACACTGACCCGGTTAACTACATGGAAATATTAAGGGGAAAAGTAAAGGCATGTAAAAGCAAAAAAGGGGGAGAGATAAAACTTGACTTAGAATAACCTTTGAAAGGTAAGTTGATTTACTAACATCCCTTTCTAAAGTTAAACTATTTAGTTAGCTTTCATGTCCTGCTAATCTCATGAACCTGGCACAATAATAATTATATTTTAAGTTTAGAAGCTAATTAATGAGCTAAATTTATTTTCTCTGATTCTGAGTTTGACTTACTCAGTTACTTTGTTTTCCAATCGCTTTCTTCTTTCCAACTGTTCTTGGTAGAGTTGCTTATGTATTTCCAATTCTAGTTTGCTATCATCTCGAGAAGTTTGCACTCTGGAGAGTTCTAATTCCAGCGCTTTATTTCTGAGTTCCAAAGGTCTTCTTATTGAAGCCTGTTTATTTATCATCTGCTCTGACTTTTCTTGAGATTCTCTTATTGTCTAGAGCAAATAAAAAGGATACGTTTCTAAAGTAAGTATACCCTGTCCAGTTACAGTTGTTTTCTTTAGTTTTGAGTCAATGACTCAGAGATCAGCTTTAAGTGTGAACAAAGCTGAAATTTTAAAAAGTTATCAACAATGTCCACTGAATGTAATCTGAGCTATAAAATTAATATTCTTCTATTAGTACACATGTAATCTGATCATTCAAAGAATAATAGAATTAGCTTAAAATTTTAAAAGTAAAACATATAACTTAATCACGTTTTTTACCAATTCTTCCTGGTAGTCTTGTTTTACATCAACTGGTCTTAAAAATAAAATGATCCTCTATTTCGAATCATTTGGAAATATCAATTTAGTGATAATAAGGATGGAAACTGAAATACTGTAAAGGAAAAAAAAATGCCACCTTCCTTCCAGAAATATACAGAATAAATTGCTATTAATGGAAGAAGAGGAAAGGCAAAAATACTGTATTTATCCAAAAGGTAATTTGCAGTGAAATGAATTAAAGCACATTAAATCAATAAATTAACCTGTAAAAATGAATAGACTTGTTTAAAATTGTCTGCTACATCCTGTCTTGCTCTTTCTTCAATCTTCTTTTTATACTCTTCTGCTTCACAGGATTCTACCATATTCGTTTCCATATGTGTTCTGAGGTTTACTGTTTCTTGTTCCCATTTCTCTGCTGTATTCTTTAGTTCTTCACATTCCTTTAGAAGTGCTTCCATTGCTAACTGCTGTTGAGGCATCTTTTCTTCATCCTGATCTATACATTTTGAAGATGCAGGTTGCAGTTTTTCTATAAGCTCGTCATTCTGCATGAATAAAAGAATATAGTTTGATTATGAAGGTGTGGACACCAGTATGAAATTTTGAAATGAATTCAGTTGCAATAAAATGTTACCTGTATATTGGTAGAGTCTTCAAATGTGGAACCTTAAATTATTCAGAATCAAGACCAAAGTTAAAATGACCAGGAGTCACAAAAGTATAGTTGCTGTTGTCATCTTTGCCACAAAACGTCTGCACTTAATTTTATAATTTTTTTTCTATGACTGTTTCATGTCTTTCCTCCACAAAATATCTATATGCGGCCGTTTAGGAGAAAGTCCCTTTCCTCTTCCCCCATCTTAACACTTTGTAACCTTTAAAAAAAGCTTTAGGGATATCATGTTGAGGTATTCAGGACTGAATCAACACATGCCTCCCAAAGAAAGACTTTCAAAAGGAGACTAATTAATTAGTCTTATAAATATAGACTCTAATGCCGTAAGTCTTGTACTGAACTACAAATGTTTGATGCTCATTTGAATTGCATTCCAAGAAGAAATGATTCCCTGGGCTACAGATAAATCACATTTTTCACTGTAAAACTCCAGCAAGATGAGCCCTACATTTTTTAGAATAAAAAAAAAAAATAGGGGTGGGGGCTTAATCCAATAGTCCTATCTTGAAATCCTCTGTTACTTCTCAAAATAAGGGAACATAGTAAACAAAACAACATCATCATCATCAACAACAAACCTGCTGGAATGTTAGTGATCATGACTTGGGAAGAACTACTTTCCTTCACATACCATGGTTATTGATAAGACAAGGTGAGGGATGCCAAGTTTTTGAAGCACATCTCCAGATTCTTTGGCACTTGTCCACTAAATAGGTGCTGGCCTCAGTGCTAACTGGGTTCTGGTGAATAGGATATGGTGACTGCTGTGTGACTTTTATATCTGGATGCCATCTGACTCTCTCTCTCAGGAAGCTCACCCTGAGAACCCAGCCACCGTGTTGTGAAGAAGGAAGAAGCCCATGCCACGTGGCCAGTCCTCACACTGTGTCCAGCTGAGACTGCACAGCGAACCTCCCAGATAAAAGCCTGCTGCACCTGACAAACCCATGAATGAACAAGCCTTTATGATTCCACTTCCCAGCTTCAGGTCATCCCAGCTGGTGGCAAGTGGAAAAGGAATGAGCTGGCCTCACTGCAGTTTTGTGAACAAGTAAATGCTGCTTTAAGACACGAGGTTTGGAGGGGGTTATTAAGCAGCAATAAGTAACTGGCACAGGTACTGACATTAAAAACAGGGTATTGACACTAAAAAGAAACACACACACATGTGTGGGAGTCCCTTTTAACATGAGGCCGGGGGAACCTGACATAATGTAGAGAAGTGTGAGAATGAAAACCAAAAGGGCCTCTAAGAAACGCTGAGTGGAGGCCTGATGGCTCCCGAGGAGGCTGACAGCAAGGGTTTCTGGGCAAGTGAACACAATGACAATGAAATGAAGGTGACAGGTATTCTCGCTAGGAAGCTGGTTAAAGTGAAATCAAGGAGAAAGATAAGCTGAAGAAGGACAATTATAAAAAAATGAACCTGGATTGATGGGTTTCAAATATCCATTTCCTATTTATACCTTCTTCCAACTGTCCATTTGTCAAATAATGCTAAAATAAAGAAATGGCTATGGGTAACATCAAATCCAGGGTGTTCCAGGAAAACATGGTCTCAGGATGAAGCCAACATTTACAAAACTCCTTAAAACCTCAGAAACATTTATGTAGTGCCTCAAAGTCCTTTAAGGATTTTCAGAATGTAAGGATGTTAAAGACACTGTGCTATAACACCTCCAGGAAGCCCAAGGTGAAGAGCTTATCTGAAAACTAGTTGTCAGGTAGCTTTTCGAATGCCATGAATCCCAAAAAAATTAACTGGACACTCAAAGCTTCTAAGAGAATTTTAGTAAGGGAAACCCTGCCTGCTAGCTCCGCCTCTTTAAGAGAGACCAAGACAATACACAATCAAAAGAGCCTGTGGGCCTTAGATGATCCACAGGGAGGAAGCAGGCTGCAAAAAGAGCTGCAAGCACAGGTCATCTATCGATATAATAGAGGAATATGCAAATTATCTGGGACTCTGTAACGTCACGACCAAACAGCAGGGATCTGAGGCTGCATGGAGCCTGGGCAGGTAGAGGGATTGGAGGCCATCCTGGGTCTGACCCAATGGGAGTGAGGCAGGCCAGGTCTGGGTCACCTGCATTTTCAAAGCAAGTATGGCTGGTGAGCCCGTCCTTGACTCTAGGTACCACAGCACACCCTAGACTCTGACAGGAGGGAGATTTTCATGTACATTTTACTACTTTTCTTCCATCTCTGACACTTCTATTATAGAGAAAGGCCAAATAGCGATATTAAAATATTTCCTCTAATTAATTCCCTTTTAATGTGCATGAATTTCATGTACCAGGCCACTAGTTTCTTATGAAAAGAACAAAGCAGAGTCTCAGAGCCAAAAGCCAAGGGCTACAGAGAAGCACTCCAAAGTTAGGAGTAAGCTTTCCTTTCCTCGGTGAGGAAACATAAGATTATAAAATCATTTTCATCTCAGTGGCAAACAACTGCAATGCCTTTTGGCACCATTTAAATACATTTTCTCCTCTATCTTATTTCAAGCCTGCTTATGTTATACCACAATTTTTCTCCATGGGAAACAAATTGGCTTAAAATTTTGAGATTTCAGCCCTAGCTGGTTTGGGTCAGTGGAGAGAGCATCAGCCTGCAGACTGAAGGATCCCAGGTTCAATTCAGGTCAAAGGCACATGCCTGGGTTGCAGGCTCAATCCCCAGTAGGGAGTGTTTAGGAGATAGCCTATCAATGATTCTCTCTCTTCATTGCTGTTTCTCTCTCTCTCTCTTATTCTGAAATATATATATATATATAAAACGATTTGAGATTTCAAGTTCAGGTCTTTCTAAAGAGGAAAGGTAGCAGTCCAGATTTTAACCTACTCCTCCCCAGGCAGTGAAATCTACTGGCAAGTCTATGAATTATGAGTTAAACACAATTAAGAAAATGGCTAAGCCAGCAGATCCTGTGACCAAGATTTCATGGAAATGGAAGTGAAGTGGGAGGCACAGGGTTAGAGGTTTAAGGTTTGAATGGAGAAAAAAGGATTGGTATTATATTTGTAAGCCTACTTTCCCATCATGTCACAGAATCAGCAAAACATAAGCTGGCCATAGGCTTTATCAAGAAACAAGACATCTCCATAAAAGTAGAGGTAGAAACATTCCACTACACTGACTTTTTTATTATTATTACATAGAACAGCTGGTACTATGCAAGATGACTGGGAAAGATACTCATAAAATTTGATTTTTTACTGGCATGAGGAAAGACTTATTCATCAGTGAAGTAGAAGGGGGAATTCAAACATTAACCCTCACCTTTATGGCCAAGTGTTTTTTGACAGTGGTGCCCTACAATTAAATCAGATATGAATAGTCTTTTTTAACAAATTATACTGGGACAGCTGGATATCCACTTGCAAATGAATAAAATTAGACCTCTACCTCAGACCATGAATAAAAATTAACTCAAAATATAAAAGCTAAAACTATAAAACTTTTAGAAGAAAATATAGGTGTATATCTTCATGACTGGATTTGGCACCATTTAAATACAATGTTTCCTCTGCCTTACTTCAAGCTTAGATGTGAAACCAAAAGACAAAAATAGATGAACTGGACTTCATCGAAATCAAAAACTTCTGTGCTTTAAAAGGCACCATCAGGAAAATGAAAAGGTGAGCTACTGAATGGAAGAAATGTTTGAAAATTCTTTCTCTAATAAGAGATTTGTATGTAGGATATTTAAACATCTCTTACACTTCAATAATAAAAAGACAATCCAATAAAAAATGGGTGAAGGAATTGAATAGATAGTTTTTCAAAGAATATATGCAAATGGATAATAAGCATGTGAAAAGATGGTCAACATCATTAATCATTAAAAAATTGCAAATCAAAACCAATAATAAGATGCCACTTCACACCCACTAGGATGACAACAATCAAAAAACAGGTAATGGCAAGTGTGAGCAAGAATGTGGAGAAATGGGAACACTCATACACTGTCAATGAAAATGCAAAATGGCACAGCCATTGTGGAAAACACTCTGTCAGTTTCTCAAAAGGCTAACGATCTTATTCAACAATTCCATTTGGAATTATATTCCCAAGAGAATGAAAACATATGTTCACATAAAAAGTTGGACATGAATGTTTATAGAAGTATTAGTAACAACACCAAAAAGTGGAAGTAACCCAAAGGTTCATCAAATGATGAATATATTTTAAAAAATGTGCTCGCTTCAGCCCTAAGCAGTTAAGCTCAGTGGATAGAGCGTTGGCCCTCAGACTCAAGTAAAAAAGATTCAGATTTCTAGAGAGCAGTCTATTCCCTTCTTATAATTTTCTCAGAGATCCTTAACTCTCAACACTTCAAACCAGATTCCCTAATCAACATTTCTGGCCTTGACCCCTTAACTTCGGTCATCTGTACTTTTCTTTCTCCCTTCTTGCTCCTCATAAACAATAACCTCAACCACACACTCATAAACCATGAATGACATGGATCATCCTGATAGATAACAAATCCTGTCCATATTATGTTGATTCTTATTGGTGTTACTTTGAATGTACTACTGTTATGTTCTGAGTTTGGGGGCACCTTCACCCTTAGAATATTGACCAGCATTCTCTGTCTTATTTTCCTCTTACAATGCAAACGTTTTTTTGCAAGTGTCAGATTATCAATTATTTGCCTTTAATAATAATAATAATTTCTTATTTCATAGATACCTGATCTATAAAAATCTTCTGAAGTTCTTTCCACAGCTTTACTCAATTATATTGTTTGAAGGCTTGGGAAAACTAGAGCTATCTTCTTCTTGCCAATTCAGACTCTTTACCTTAACATTGTGTTCATCAAATATCTGGGTTTGAATTCCAAGACCCCCAGTGATATAAAGTTTTTAATTGTATCTTAACAATAGTTAAGCTCAAATATGTTCAGTTTATACAAAGATAATACCCTTATCTATAATAATAAAAGGGTGATATGCTAATTAGTCTGGACATCCTTCCAGACATCATTCTGAATGTCCTTCTGGATAAACCTGGGTCTGGAGGGAAGTCTAGGTGCCGCGTGCCTGCAGGTGGCTGGAGGGAAGCCAGCCCAGGTCCCAGGTGCTTGCTGGTGGCTGGAGGGAGGAAGCCCGGGTCCCAGATGCTGGAGGGAAGCAGTTGCTGGCAGCCGGGGAAAGGAAGGACTACTCTTGCATAAATTTCATGCATTGGGCCTCAAGTATCAAACAATATGCCCCACAGACAAATTAATACATAGAAATACAAGATTATCTCTTGTGAAGAAAATTAAGACAATGGGGAATTAAGGGCTAAAATATTCTGCAGAGATGAGAAGACAAGTGCTGAAATGAATGAGGTAAATGAGAGTTGGGACAGAGAACACTTCATGGAGGGGAGATTGAGAGCCAGGTCAAAATAGATATAGGATTAGGTACGAGCAATAGAAACTGAAAAGACAGAATGAACAGCATGAGTAAAGTCTGAGAGATGCTGAAATCAGCCCAGGTATCTCAGAGGATAAAAATCCCATGACAAGAAAAGAAAAAACATATGTTCACACAATGACTGGAACAATAGTGCTCATAGTTGAATTACTAACAGCCAAAAAGTGAAAAGAATGCAAAGTTCCATCAAGTGATGAATGGATAATCGGAAGAGCCACACGATGAAGTATTGTTGGGCAATAAAAACAAACAAGTAAATAAAATATTGTTATGTGCCATAATGTGGATGAACCTTTAAAATATTTCATTAAGTGAAAGAAGCCAATCACAAAGGACTTTAATTTGTGTGGTTGCATAAACATGAAATATCCAGAATATCCAGAATAGGCTAATCTATAGAGACAGAAATGAGATTGTTATTTGCCTGGTGCAGGGCACGATGAGGAGCTGGTAGTGACTGCTAAGTGGTGTGTAGTTTGTTTTTGGAGTGATAAAAATATTATGTAATTGACTGAGGTGGTAGATGCACAACTCTCTGATTATATTTAAAAATACTGAATTGCATAATTTAAATAGGAAAATTGTATAATGTGTGAATTATATCAATACAGTTTTTAAAAATATATCCATTAGTGGATCTAGGTTGAATTTTCTTAATTATTGGTTGTGGATGTACATACTACAATGATCTGAACATTTCCATGCTTTCATAATATTTCTAAGTGAGAGAAAATGAAGGATATGCCTATTTCAAGTGGTTTGTAGAATAACCTTCTTATACAAATTATTCTGAAATCTATTGCATATTCATTCACCAAAATGAAGAAATAAAAAAAAAGCTCCAGAACATTCCATTAAGCATCATCCTCTGATTTTGTCTGGATGCCTCATCATGATAATGGAGATGTCACTAAAACTATTATTTAGTAGAAAAAAAAACCCTCTTGGCTTTTATGAAGAATGATGCATAATTATCAACTTTCGTAAGAGTAAATATTATAAGAAAAACATAAAATACCAATGACAGCATAATAGCTAGGTTTAAGAAATAAGTTAATTATAAAGATAATACAATTATAATAAATTAAGCACAATGAAAATGCAAAAGAAAGTTGTCCATGCAAAGTAGTATCATAAAACACTCTATATTATTTAACCAGCTATAGATTAACTGATGACAGATTAAATATCATACATACTTGACTTCTGCTTTGATCTAGTTCCTTCTTGAAGTCATGTGTCTTATCTTGTACATGCACAGGATGACATGATTCAACCTCCAGTGAAGCCTCTATCATAGATATTTTTTGTTGAGGTTGTCTCACAACGGCCAGTTCTTCTTGAAGTTGCCTCACAATGGCCTAGTGAGATATTTCTGTTACTGATTTTATTAATCACATTATTATTATATTATGTTAATAATATAATGTATAACGTCACATAAATAATTGGGCAAAAGGTTTACAGAGTTTATTCTTGTATTGTTAATGACTAATTATTATATTATTCCCCATACAAACAACTATAAACCACCTTTTTGCCATACCCTGGATGTACTTTGTTAGAGTCATATATTATTATCTACCATAGTAAAAGTGTAATATGCTAATTAGACCATAAGTCCTTCAGGATGAAGACGGGGCTGCCAGGAAAGCCCAGGTCCCAGGTGCCTGCTGGCAGCTGGAGGGAGGAAAGCCCTGGTCCCAGGAGCTGGAGGGAAGCTGATGCTGGTAGCCAGGGAAGGAAGGTCTACTCTTGCATGAATTTCATGCATCAGGCCTCTAGTTATAATATATAACTGGAAAAATATCACAGTCTACATCAATTTGCCTTCTTTTCCTCATATGGACATACTCCTGTTTGCTTTTGCTTTATTAGGTTAATGACATAGAAAACGTAATCCTTCTGCCTAATCAGTATTTATTTAGACAGCCCCACTCTTTGTTCCCCCTCCCACCCCACCATGAAATCTCAAAGCTTTACATCTACTGACATCTCAAAGAGAATAGAGCATGTAGATGGGGCAACTGGTAGTAAATTCAATAATGTGGAAACTATTCTCTTTTTATTTAGTTTTCAACCAGAGGTTTTAATTAACCTCACATATTCAATCCCCTGCTCAAATCCTCCAATAGGTTCCTATCTTAGAAGAAAACTGAAGTCATTCCAATGGCCTTCAAGGTCCTAGCTAACCAAGCCTTCACCAAGACTCTTACTACACATAAACCCTGCCAATCCTCCCCAGTCTAAAATAGAGACCCAATGCCAAATGAGGAAATCATAGAGAGCTACAATTCTCTTTGTTTTGGAAAAATTTATCTCCAAAAGATAGTAATTAGGCCTTGAAATGAGAAATAAGAGCAAATTATTTGTAAAAATATTCAAAGAAAATTGAAACTAGTAGTGGAAAGATTAAATCAAGTAGAGTTGCTAAAACTCATCACATTTGTCCCAAATTATGATTTAAGTAGATGCCTTTAAAAGGGTTGAGAGGTCATCCTATCTAATAAAAGAGTATTATGCAAATTAACCATCACTCCAAAACAAAGTGGCGGTGCCCATAGCCACAAGATGGTGATGCCCAGTCCTCCAAGCCCCGCCTGAGTGCCCCAGTCTCAGGGAGGGCTACCGCTGAGAGCCTTCAGACTAAGTGGCCTGGCAGAATGCTGCCCAGAGGCCCTCCTGACCCTTTAAAAAAATTCACTCCCCACTGTGTGATCCCCTCTGAGCAGCAACAGCCTAGGGTCTCAGCCTGGGAGGGGTATACACCCCCACAGCATGATGCCCCTGCTAGCGGCGGCAGCCTGGGGTATCAACCACTGAGTCACAACAGCCAGGCAGATATGGAGGAATCTTAAATGTTTCTTTTTTAAAAAAATATACACTTTATTGATTTTTTACCAAGAGGAAGGGAAAGTGATAGAGACTAGAAACACCTATGAGAGAGAAACATTGATCAGCTGCCTCCTGCACACTCCCCACTGGTATGTGTCCCCAATCAAGATACATGCCCTTGACTGGAATGGAACTTGGGACCCTTGAGTCTGCAGGCCAATGCTCCATCCACTGACACACAACAAACAGTAAGAGCTGTCTGATATGTCAAAGAAAAAAACCCTATCTAATAAAGAGGCAATATGCAGCGGAGGGCATTTGGGGGTGACCAGGTTGTCAGGGGAGGGCAGTTGTGGACGATCCGGCTGGCAGGGAGCAGTTAGGCATTGATCAGGCTGGCAGGGGAGTGGTTAGGGTGTGATCAGCTGGCAGGCAAAAGCAATTAGGGACAATCAGGCAGCAGGCGAACAGTTGGGAGCCAGCAGTCCTGAATTTGAAAAGGATGTTCGACTGCCTGTTTAGGCCCAATCCCTGTGGGCCTAAACAGGCAGTTGGACATCCCCCAAGGGATCCTAGACTGGAGAGGGTGCAGGTTGGGCTGAGGGACACCCACCCCAGTGCATGAATTTTGTGCACTGAGCCTGTAATATGAATATATTACTTGAGTCTAAAATATTTTGAAATTTTATTCAAATTGGCATGAATAAAAATAACCTTATACCAACTGAAATGTATCAGATGCTACAGAGGTAAGATACTATGAGATACAGCATCTACACTTCAGTTCATCTGAGAAATCAGAACTTAATTGAATCTTAATTTCAAAATACTCAGTTTAGTTAGAGCATTTTCTCGCTTTCTAACGGTATTGAAATGTGGTGACAGAAAGATTGAAATTATTATTATGTCAGTGTAAAACTAACTTATTAATATCAATCTATACCTATTAACAATCTAGAACTTAACCTCTTAAAGTTTCATGGGCAATTCACTGTTTTTACTTAAAACAAAACCACTCTCAGGCACAGCCTCCCCGCTGCCAGGGCTGCCCGCTCTATGCAGTGGCCCATGCCGAATGCTGCGGGGCTGCTGGGCTGTGGTCAGGGCTGGGCAGAGGACTCAGGCACCGGGTGAACACAGCAGCATGAGGCGGAGGGTGAGCTGATGGCAGCCACATGCATCACTTACCTATGAGCCTCCCCTCCCGCGTCCCTAACTGCCTCACCAGACCTTGCTTTTGGAGGTCTGCATGGCACATTAGAAATTCCTTCTTTACAAATCACCCCAAGGAGCCCTGTACCTAGATCAGAGGCTCACCGGGGGTTAGCAGGAAGCAGGTGCTGTGGCAGCCTGAGCTGTGGGGTTCTGGGTGGATGGGTGGATTTGGCCCACAGCTCATGGTTTGCCTAACCTGAGCAACTGGTGATGTTCAGGTGTGACATGAGCAGAAATTGGGACAAGATGTTGGTGATAGAAATAGAGAGGAAGGAACTTGATGCCAGAGACCTTTGGAGAACACTGATCAGATAGAGAGATAAGGAGAGACTGTGAAGATAAACATCTGCATTCTTCACGGAGACACTGGGACATGCTTGTGCTTGTCAAAGGCTTAGAGATGCAGTGTGGTCTGAAGGACACTGCAGATGCTGGTTACTTTATGCTCTGTCATGAGGATAGTAAGTAGAGATGAGCGTTATCTAGGTAGGGGTATTAGTGATGAGGTGGGGTGGATGGTGGGAAGCCAAGGACCAAAACCAGCTTTAGGAAGGGGAAGCAATAGGGAGACAAGGAGGAGTCCAGTCCAGAAGAAGAAGCTTGCAGGGAGGGTAGCAATAGCAATGTAAAAAAAGAATAGAAATAAAATTAAGGAAGAGTACCCAGCCCTCGCCGGTGGCTCAGTGTTAGTGTCTGCCCACACACCAAAGGGTCACAGGTTTGATTCCCAGTCAAGGGCATGTACCTGGGTTGCAGGTTCAATTACTGGCCCCAGTTGCTGTACATGTGGGAAGCAACCAATCAATGTATCTCTCTCACACCAATGTTTCTTTCTTTCTCTGTCTTTCTCCCTCCCGCCCTCTCTCTCTCTCTCTTCCCCATTCCTCCCTGCGTTCTACTCTCTCTAAAAAAACAATGGGAAAAAATATCCTCTGATGAAGATTAAGAACCACAAAAGAAAAAGAAAGAAAGAGGACCCAAAGGGAGCCGGAATAAAATCCAGGGAGTAAGAGCTCCCAGTTGTTCTCAGTACCAGCTCAGTGCTCTCTGGGGCCTGGAGGAACTGATTGGGCTGTTTTTCCAGAGCTGGAGCCAGAACTAAGGAGCACCCTGGGAATAATGCCATAGTGGTGCTAAAGCAAATCAGACTGTTGACAGATTTCAAATTAACTTCCCAGGGCCGAAGAGTTTTTGTGGAATAAATACCTCAAGGAGAATTTATCAGACAGTTTCTTACATTTGAGCTGATACTACAAATTAAAAACCCACCCCCTTTTCAAAGATAATGTGTTTTATGAAAGATATAGG